>NC_047110.1:106437569-106722749 GCF_902500255.1 Thalassophryne amazonica | reverse complement strand
TAAGACTAATTAAAGATTTATCTTACTTTTTTATGTCATTTTACACCTTATGTCAACTGAAAAGAAATGGTGTCTAAAAATGTATATATGTGGGAGATACACTAAAAAATAACTTGAAAAGTGACCAGAAATTTACCAGAAGTCACACAGAATTACCCACTGTGTTAAAAAAAAAAAGAAGCAAGCTTTAACTCTGCTGTTTAAAACCCCGGTTCCCAAACTGGGGTTTGAAACCCCGTTTTACATGCGAGGGCTGTCAATAAAGTAACGGTCCTTTTTATTTTTTTCAAAAACTATATGGATTTCATTCATATGTTTTTACGTCAGACATGCTTGAACCCTCTCAAACCATCACAACGGGTTAACAGACAGGCTTTTGCAAATAATGACTCCAGATTGCACATAGTCTAGTAATACCCAAAAATTAAATATACTCTGAACTTTGAAGTATACAGTATGTATGCTACTATGTGTGGCTTAACTTTGTCATTTTTGCATTTATGTTGTATTTTGATTGAAATTTAGTTTTTGCAGCTTTAAGATGTTGATGCTGGCGTGTCATTGCTTCAGGTCACAGTGGTGCTGCATATTATGTGTGTGTGTGTGTGTGTATATATATATATATATATATATATATATATATATATATACACACACACACACACACGAGGTCTGTCAATAAAGTAACGGTCCTTTTTCTTTTTTTCAAAAACTATATGGATTTAATTCATATGTTTTTACGTCAGACATGCTTGAACCCTCGTGCGCATGCGTGAGTTTTTCCACGCCTGTCGGTGACGTCATTCGCCTGTGAGCACTCCTTGGGAAGGAGTGGTCCCGCCACCTCTTCGGATTTTCATTGTCTGGAAATGGCGGAATGAAAAAGACTTTTTTTCCATCAGAATTTTTTCAGAAGCTGTTAGAGACTGGCACCTGGAAACCATTCGAAAAATTTATCTGGCTTTCGGTGAAAGTTTTACGGGCTTCACAGAGAATAAGGTCTGTTAGTACAGCTTTAAGGACGGCTTTCGGACCATTTCTAAACGGATGGCCGTCGTGTGCTCTTTCTCTGGTTATCAAAAGAGCTGGACATCAGCCATTTTCCGGCAGATTTCACTTTTAACAAGAGATTTTGTCATGGAAAGCCGCGCGGAGGCTTCGCGCGTCACGACCGATTCGCTTTGGAAGCGAGACAAAGGAACACCTCTGTTTCGGCGTGTCAGAGGACAAGTTGGGACATGCCTATCTCGGCTTTCAATGCTTACCAGTCCAGTAAGTATCAGTGAAATTGTGGAGAGCTGGACATGTCCAAACTTGTCCTCTGTGAAGCCCGTAAAATTTTCACCGAAAGCCAGATAAATTTTTCGAATGGTCTCCAGGTGCCAATCTCTAACAGCTTCTGAAAAAATTCTGATGGGAAAAAAAGTCCTTTTCATTCCGCCATTTCCAGACAATCAAAATCTGAAGAGGGGGCGGGACCACTCCTTCCCAAAGCGTGCTCACAGGTGAATGACGTCACCGACAGGCGTGGAAAAACTCACGCATGCGCACGAGGGTTCAAGCATGTCTGACGTAAAAACATATGAATGAAATCCATATAGTTTTTGAAAAAAATAAAAAGGACTGTTACTTTATTGACAGACCTCGTATATATGTGTGTGTGTGTATATATATACTCAACAAAAATATAAACGCAACACTTTTGGTTTTGATCCCATTTTGTATGAGATGAACTCAAAGATCTAAAACTTTTTCCACATACACAATATCACCATTTCCCTCAAATATTGTTCACAGACCAGTCGAAATCTGTGATAGTGAGCACTTCTCCTTTGCTGAGATAATCCATCCCACCTCACAGGTGTGCCATATCAAGATGCTGATTAGACACCATGATTAGTGCACAGGTGTGCCTTAGACTGTCCACAATAAAAGGCCACTCTGAAAGGTGCAGTTTTGTTTTATTGGGGGGGGATACCAGTCAGTATCTGGTGTGACCACCATTTGCCTCATGCAGTGCAACACATCTCCTTCGCATCATCTGTGAAGAGAACACCTCTCCAATGTGCCAAACGCCAACGAATGTGAGCATTTGCCCACTCAAGTCGGCTACGACGACCAACTGGAGTCAGGTCGAGAGCATGCAGATGAGCTTCCCTGAGATGGTTTCTGACAGTTTGTGCAGAAATTCTTTGGTTATGCAAACCGATTGTTTCAGCAGCTGTCCGAGTGGCTGGTCTCAGACGATCTTGGAGGTGAACATGCTGGATGTGGAGGTCCTGGGCTGGTGTGGTTACACGTGGTCTGCGGTTGTGAGGCTGGTTGGATGTACTGCCAAATTCTCTGAAACGCCTTTGGAGACGGCTTATGGTAGAGAAATGAACATTCAATACACGAGCAACAGCTCTGGTTGACATTCCTGCTGTCAGCATGCCAATTGCACGCTCCCTCAAATCTTGCGACATCTGTGGCATTGTGCTGTGTGATAAAACTGCACCTTTCAGAGTGGCCTTTTATTGTGGGCAGTCTAAGGCACACCTGTGCACTAATCATGGTGTCTAATCAGCATCTTGATATGGCACACCTGTGAGGTGGGATGGATTATTTCAGCAAAGGAGAAGTGCTCACTATCACAGATTTAGACTGGTTTGTGAACAATATTTGAGGGAAATGGTGATATTGTGTATGTGGAAAAAGTTTTAGATCTTTGAGTTCATCTCATACAAAATGGGAGCAAAACCAAAAGTGTTGCATTTATATTTTTGTTGAGTGTATATATATATATATATATATACACACACACACACACACACACACATAATGTGCAGCACCACTGTGACCTGAAGCAATGACACGCCAGCATCAACATCTTAAAGCTGCAAAAACTAAATTTCAATCAAAATACAACATAAATGCAAAAAAGACAAAGTTAAGCCACACATAGTAGCATACATACTGTATACTTCAAAGTTCGGAGTATATTTAATTTTTGGGTATTACTAGACTATGTGCAATCTGGAGTCATTATTTGCAAAAGCCTGTCTGTTAACCCGTTGTGATGGTTGAGCAATATTTGACAAAAGTACAGTTCCATCAAAATGAGGTCAAAACTGGCCAGTATTTACATGCATAAATCGAAAAAATGATATTCATCAAATGCTGCAGCACGCTGGTGCCATCAGTTCGGTCTCCAGTTGGAGGCCACTGTGCCCCGTTCCCCGTGAGCATCTGGAGTAATGTCAGGAAGGGCATCCGGAATAAAATTCATGTGGCGAGCCCAAGTTACAGCAGGGAAAAGTCAAAAGAAATTATTATGGATTCCTCAAATGTGATAAAAACCTGAACAAACAAGCATGTTTTGCACATTAGCACCTGCTTGTCTCCTCATCAATTTATCACTTGGTTGTGAAAAATCAAAACTATGAAAAAATTTTAATTCACGGGTTTTTAGGAACATGCACCACTTTGTTTCATATTATTAAACTTATTTAAGAGGCTATGCCCACCCTGCGGTGTATTTTAATAGAAAACAACACTGTGCACACACGGTTATAAAATTTACATAAAGCACAAATATCCTGAACTTTTAATACACCTCCAAATGTGAACCCTGTGCTGATGTTACAGAGGCCAGCAGAGGTCGCTGTGCAATAATGGTCTGTAAACCTCACCCCTCCCAACGTCTTAAAGGAGGCTCTGGCCATGAGGTTGGAACCTGGGTTTTTAAAGCCACCTTGACACTTGCACAAATTTGATCCCTGCACTGGCACGCAATCTTGCATGCCAATGAGTAAACCCGTCGCAAATTGTGCGTAAACTGTGCAAGGCTCCGTGCGCAATGAAACACAGTGTTTGCAAATAGGTTGCACAATGTTCACGACTAGTTCAGGCAAGTGTCACAAAATTTATGCAGCTTTGCACAGTTTACGACGGGTTTACTCACTGGCACACCAGATTGCATGCCAGTGGGGGGCATCAAATTCATCCAAGTGTTAAGGTGGCTTGAGCCTTCTGGCTAGAGAGTCCTCCTCCCATGGCGAAGCTCATTAGTTCACATCCCGAGAGAAGCGAGTGGGAGGAGTCAAAGTCACAACGCAGAGCAAGCCGCTATACAGATTTACAGGCTACAGCAGTCTGTCAAGTTAACAATGAGTGCAAAAGAACACAAACTCCTTCCAGCTCCTCAGGGCTGTTCCTGTTTAAAGCTACAGTATGTAGGATTTAGTGTCATCTAGTGGTGAAGTTGCAGATTGCAGGATATCGCTTACAAGTCGCAGTTTTGATCAACTTCATGTTTCGCTTCTTTGGCCATTCGGCCATTTGGCCATTCGTGATTCCTGCTCCCTTGCTTTCTTGTTTTAAAATGCAAAAGGAAGAGTCAGTATGTCCCTTTAGGGCTCCTGTATCAACATGGCTGCTTGCACAAGGCCAGCCGCCCCCATGTAGATAAGAAGGGCTGATTCAAACTCACAAAAACACATCACTTCATTGTTGCAGGTAACTACGCCTGAATGAACAGACGTATTCTGTTCCTGCTAACAATCCTCCACACGTGCTGCTGGTTCCACTCAGAAACGTTGTGTGGTGCAGAGTGAAGTGTAGAGCGTCAAAACCGTGACGTTCTGCACGCATTGCACAGAAAAAAAAACCCCACCATAGCTACAGGACACTGTGTTACAGTCGCACTACCTGCCAACAGGCCAGTCAGAGCAGAACACACAGTGATCATATGACACGATCGTTTTACACTCGCACAATTATAAGCTCCGTGCACGTTCGCTCTGAGGAGTGTCAGATAAATGTCACATGCACGCTCACCTAAACACATTCATTCACATTCACCAATTCACTGCAATTAATATTATTTTGAAGATTCATTCCTGCCATCCTGAAGCATGGGCGGCTCCAGGGTGGGACTTGTTGGGGCCGTATTTGCACTGATAACCTGTTATAAGTGTAACCGCTACTATTTTTAAACAAGTGCTATTTTTAATTCTCTTTTTTTTGTCATTTAACAACAAACAGGACATATAGTGGACACGTGAAATATACTTTAAAAGGAATATTTGTAATTTTCCTTCAAAACTAAAGGGGGGGGGGAGGAGCTGACCCTTAATTAATTAAACAATTAATTCAGGATTTTTTTTTGTTTATTATTATTCTTCATGTTTCTAAAACAATACCTTTTAAACTCATAGTGAAAACAAAACAAACCTCTATTCTCTTTTATGCAGTTTAATCATTGTCAAAAGCCAGTGCACCAGTCTGCATAAATGTGTGCCAATGTTAGCATAACGACTAAATCACCAAGTCACTGAATATGTCTTGGACTTAATTTACATCAACCATTAATAAATAGTTCGCAAAAACCAAGTGACTGTACAAGATGGACACATGTGAGGGAAGCCACCAAGTCACCCACAACACCTCTGAAGGAATTACAGGCTTCTGTGATAAGAGAAAATGTGCATAGCGCAACATCTGTCTGTTGCATGACCCAGTTAAATACTGGAGTAGAACAGAGACAAATTTTGTGAAAAAGATGTGAAATATCAGCTAGATTGTCAGAAGGTGCGCGTGACACTTGAGCCTATATCTGATTACTTTTCTTGTGTGAAAAATCTTTCTCCGTGCCATGTGCACAGTTTTCTCCCAAAGAGGTCTACAACCCTGTCAGAGTTGTCTGGGGGTCTAGGTGGCTTCCCTCACGTGTCTCTGTCTAGCACTATGGCTCAGTTTTTGAGAAATGTCTGAAGAAAACTGGTTGTAAATGTGTATAAAATAAACACACACACACGCGCGCGCACACACAGCTGTGTGATTAAAGATCCTGGTGCACGGTTGGACTTCAAACTAATACCCACATGAAACACACTTCAGATTTCCATTTTAAAGGAGGATCATTTGCATTTCTGTCTCTGCACACATCCAAAAGCTTCAGCTATATTTAAATCTGGAAGATTTAAAGACTCAGAATGGAAGTGATCCTTTTAAAAATTCATCGTTTACAAAACAACATTTTTTAGCTTCCTGACTTTCCTCCTGTGTGTAAAACCCCATTTTTTTCCTCTCCTGGTGATTTGTTTTGCATAAACACGAGCGTTCAAAGTGCAGCTCCATGAAGTTATTCCCTCAAATATAATTTTACGATTAACCTCAAAGTTGAGTCGGTAACCAACTCTTACCGTTGAGGGTTTAAAATTTACACAAACAATAAACTGAAATCAAATGTTGATGCAGGTCATGTCTCCTGGAGTGAGTCCCGCTCCTGGTCTTAGTGAGAAAATGATGAAAACATCCATGCAGGAGATGAGCAATAACATGTAAACGCAGGGAATAAAGTTTTGTTGAAAGAAAGCATAATAATAATAATAATAATCATTTTCTGCTCCTTTCCACCAGGAAGCTGCACAACTGGTGGTGCATGAAAATAAAGTCTGACTCCAATCACAGCCACAGAAGCCTTTAACGCCTTCACAGCTGTCATGAATAGTCTCGGTGGCTTCCCTCACTTGTCATCTTCAGGTTTGTATTTCTTAATGATTTGTTTAAATGAAGCCTAAAACATATTCAGTGGCTTGCAAATGTTAATTTGTCCATCCCCTGACTTGTCTGAAGAAAACTGGCTGTAAAAGTGATGATTTGTATTGAAAATAGTTAGATTGAGTTTGTTCCATTATTTATAGGCTCTGAAAATGTATGGTCTACGAATAAAAAATGGCTGTAATTCCTGAATGGTTAATGTGATATTTTTGTGAAACCACCTTGAATTAAAGCTAAAAGTCAACACTAGAAGAACAACTCAATTGTTTCATTTCAACTGCACTGTGGTGAAATTACACACACACAAAAATCTCCCTGTCTAAATACTTGTGGACCAAACTCTCAGTTGTTTAACTGAGTTGCAATTAACTGTTAATTTATTAGCTGTTAAAAAAAAAATCACTTGTTTAAGATAATGACTTTTTCCCTTCCTTTAGTCACATGACCAACAGTTATGGTGATGATCATTTTCTGGAGTAGAAGAAGATCTTCTTTCTTTTTCTTTTTTACCTCCGCCAACGAATTTGGAGGCGGTTATGTTTTCGCCCCTGTTTGTTTGTTTGTTTGTGAACATCCTGTAGCCCACAGTTTTTCATATAGCGTTATGAAATTTTTACTGAAAATTCATATGCTGATAGGCAAGAACTTTATCCTTTATTGACTGACAAAGCTTGATCTGGATCTGATCCAGATTACAGATTTTGTGGCCATTTAAATTTAACACTGAAAACCCCATTCAATATGTATTTTACATTATATCTTAATCAAATGTGACTCAATCACTCTCATATTTGAAAGTGAGGTGCAGACTGGCACTCACTATTACCTGACAAAGTTTGATCTGGATCTGATCCAGATTACAGATTTTGTGGCCATTTAAATTTAACACTGAAAACCTCATTCAATGTATATTTTATATTACTTGTATATCTTAATTAAACATGATTCAATCACTGTCATATTTGAAAGTGAGGTGCAGACTGGCACTCACTATTACCTGACAAAGCTTGATCTGGATCTGATCCAGATTACAGATTTTGTGGCCATTTACATTTAACACTGAAAACCCCATTCAATGTATATTTTACAATATATCTTAATCAAATGTGACTCAATCACTCTTATATTTGAAAGTGAGATGCAGAATGGCACTCACTATCATGTGACAAACATTGATCCGGATCTGATCCAGATTACAGATTTTATGACCATTTAAATTTAACACTGAAAACCTCATTCAATGTATATTTTACATTATATCTTAATTAAACATGACTCAATCACTGTCATATTTGAAAGTGAGGTACAGACTGGCACTCACTATCACCTGACAAAGGTTGATCCGGATCTGATCCAGATTACAGATTTTGTGGCCATTTGAATTTAACATTGAACAGCCCATTTGGTGTACATTTTGCCTTATATCTCAATCAAATGTACCTCAGTCACTCTCATTTTTCTGTTATGGATTTACCTACACCACCAAAATTGGATGGAGGATCCAATTTTATGCCTGTCTGTCTGTCTTTCAGTTATCAGTTGGAAACTGCCAAAAAGCAATGACAAATTGCACACAGCAGAGAAATCCAATGTTCTCTGAAAATTATCTGAAAAAGAATTCAGAAACCGGAAAAAGTTAGAAAAAACCTGACAACACCACAAAAACAAAACAAAACAAAAAAAAAAAAACTTTGATTCAACTGCCTGAACTAAATACATACTCCTGACATTGGATCACATCTAATTTAGCTTATGAAAAACCATTTTGAACAGGACTTTGACCTTGAAATTCTTTTCCGTTTTTTTTTTTTTTTTTTTTTGTAGTTTGAGAGGTCCCACAACTTATACTCCAGTCTGACTTATATACCAAAAATTACGCATTCATCATAATAACTATTTATATCGGACCATCCCAGGATTCAAAGCACTAAACAAAATAAACTGTAATAATAAAAGAACAAACACAAATAAAGTCTTGGGAGTTTTTTGTAGTAGTAGTTTGAGGTCTTGTGACATACACTGGTGTGACTTACATACAGAAAATCACACATTCTTTGTTAATAATAACAATAGTTATTCGATTCCCATTGTTCTGAGTTATTTTCATTAGTTACTTCATCCAAACCATCAACATGTTTATTAGACCCCATTCCTACCAGGCTGCTCAAGGAAGCCCTACCATTATTTAATGCTTCGATCTTAAATATGATCAATCTATCTTTGTTAGTTGGCTATGTACCACAGGCTTTTAAGGTGGCAGTAATTAAACCATTACTTAAAAAGCCATCACTTGACCCAGCTATCTTAGCTAATTATAGGCCAATCTCCAACCTTCCTTTTCTCTCAAAAATTCTTGAGAGGGTAGTTGTAAAACAGCTAACTGATCATCTGCAGAGGAATGGTCTATTTGAAGAGTTTCAGTCAGGTTTTAGAATTCATCATAGTACAGAAACAGCATTATGAAGGTTACAAATGATCTTCTTATGGCCTCAGACAGTGGACTCATCTCTGTGCTTGTTCTGTTAGACCTCAGTGCTGCTTTTGATACTGTTGACCATAAAATTTTATTACAGAGATTAGAGCATGCCATAGGTATTAAAGGCACTGCGCTGCGGTGGTTTGAATCATATTTATCTAATAGATTACAATTTGTTCATGTAAATGGGGAATCTTCTTCACATCCATGAAGCCAGAGGACACACACCAATTAGTTAAACTGCAGGATTGTCTTACAGACATAAAGACATGGATGACCTGTTCTCTCCAATCGTAACATCACAGTCCAAGAAGGTTAAATGGTTGTTTCTGGCATCCTCACGTGTGAACTTGATATTGGCGTCCACCGAGTTGATGTGTTCTGTAAAGTCCTCAACTTCCTGTTGCTTGATTTTAACCCATGTGTCATCAACATATCTGAACCAGTGACTGGGAGAGATGCCCGTGAAAGACGTCAAGGCTGTCTTCTCCACTCGCTCCATGTACAGATTGGCCACAATGGGGGATACCGGAGACCCCATCGCACAACCACAAATCTGCCTGTAGTAATTCCCCCTAAACAGGAAATATGTGGTGTTAAGACAGATCTCCAAGAGTTGGCAGATGTGGTCTGGTGTGAGTTTGGTCCTTTCAAGTAGAGACACATCCTCCAGCAGTCTCTGCCTCACAGCTGAGACGGCCTCAGCAGCGGGGATGCAGGTGAACAGGGGTTCAAAATTCCATACTCTAGATGCTTTCTAATGGAAACCCTAAACTTAGATACTACCTACTGATATCTATTAAAGAACCCTTTAAACTGAAGAACCATTAAAAATCTACATCATGTAAAAGAGTATAAATCCCGAAAGTTGGCTAACTATAGCCAGAAGAGCTACCGGAATTTAGCCTCTAACTAGCCTAGCACACCTTGCTAACCAAAAAAGCTAAATAAAGCCGATAACTCGTGTATAAAGCTACACCCTACAATAACGATCGTAATAACCAATACATATAACAACAAACAAACGTAAACAAGTGTCTATTAAAGTTAACTTAAACTGATCCGGCTATGTTGTTAGCTATGAGAGATGGTGCTGCAGCCCGCTTGATAAGCTAATGTTAGCAGCTAAGTTTAGCTAATTGTACCCCACTTCTCCCTATTATTAAAAACGATTAGTATATGTTCACAACCATAAAGTGTACAAGATATAAGTACCGCAGTGAAAAGATACAGAGGTAAAATAGCTCTCAGCTAAGAAGAGTTCAGAGCCAGCGAATGCAGCAATACATAGGCCAAGGTAGTCTGTAAATGGCTCGACGGAGAGAGATCATTTAACACTGACAGCGACAGTGGTAGGCGCGTTTACCATATTTGGTGGCAAACTCATCATAAGAAAATCAACCGAAAACAATACCCCAAAAATTGAAGCCTAAGCCGAACAACGTCTAACTGACATATACATAAGGCGTGTGTAACCTAGGCAGGTTATTAGAAAAATAAAAGCATGAATGAATGGCTAAGCTATATATATATATATATATATATATATATATATATATATATACACACACACACACACACACACACACACACACACACACACATATACAACATCATGAACAAATGTGAACAAGAATTTCAATTTCAATTTATTTTCATTTATATAGCACCAAATCACAACAAAGTTGCCTCAAGTCGCTTCACACAAGTAAGGTCTAACCTTACCAACCCCCAGAGCAAGCACACAGGCAGGTGACAGTGGTTAAAAAAAAAAAACTCCCTCTGATGATTTGAGGAAGAAACCTCAAGCAGACCAGACTCAAAGGGGTGACCCTCTGCTTGGGCCATGCTACGCAGCTCACGCTGTTTACAAATAAAATAAAATAAATTTAAAAGAGTAAAAAACATAGTAACATACTATACCCGTATACTAGCCATACGAAAGGGAGAATAAGTGAGTCTTAAGTCTGGACTTGAAAGTCTCCACAGAATCTGACTCTTTTATTTACGCAGGGAGATCATTCCACAGAACAGGTGCACCATAAGAGAAAGCTCTGTGACCCATAGACTTTTTATTCACAATAGGGACACTAGGTAGTCCTGCAACCTGAGAACACACAGCCCGGGCCGGTACATAGGGTTTAAGTAGGTCAGCTAAGTAGGGAGGTGCCAGTCTGTGAATAATTTTATAGGTTAGTAACATAATCTTAAAATCTGATGTCATTGGGACAGGAAGCCAGTGAAGGGATGCCAAAATGGGTGTAATGTGGTCAAAGTTTCTGCTTCCTGTCAAAAATCTGGCAGCAGCATTTTGGACCAATTGAAGACCCCTAATACTGGACTGCAGTAAACCAGAAAATAGAACATTACAGTAGTCCAATCTAGTAGAGACAAACACATAAATCAGGGTCTCAACATCAGCCATAGACAGGATGGGACGAATCTTCACTATATTTTGCAGGTGGAAGAAAGCAGTCATCGTAGTATCTCTAATGTGGACGAGAACAAAAGTGAATGGATAACAAAAGTCAGGATGGATAATATAGCAATAGTGGATTTTTTTAATAGTCGCACTGAAAGAATAAAACACTACTTAACGAGCTACAGGAGAGTTGGTTTTCCCTGCAATGACAATATTTATTACACACAGCTCTATGAGCTTCAGCCTAATTTTAGTAATAAAGCTCATCCAAAACTATGCACAAGTAGAGCTAATACACTCAACAAAAATATAAACGCAACACTTTTGGTTTTGTTCCCATTTTGTATGAGATGAACTCAAAGATCTAAAACTTTTTCCACATACACAATATCACCATTTCCCTCAAATATTGTTCACAAACCAGTCTAAATCTGTGATAGTGAGCACTTCTCCTTTGCTGAGATAATCCATCCCACCTCACAGGTGTGCCATATCAAGATGCTGATTAGACACCATGATTAGTGCACAGGTGTGCCTTAGACTGTCCACAATAAAAGGCCACTCTGAAAGGTGCAGTTTTGTTTTATTGGGGGGGGATACCAGTCAGTATCTAGTGTGACCACCATTTGCCTCATGCAGTGCAACACATCTCCTTCGCATAGAGTTGATCAGGTTGTTAATTGTGGCCTGTGGAATGTTGGTCCACTCCTGTTCAATGGCTGTGCGAAGTTGCTGGATATTGGCAGGAACTGGTACACGCTGTCGTATACGCCGGTCAGAGCATCCCAAACATGCTCAATGGGTACATGTCCGGTGAGTATGCCGGCCATGCAAGAACTGGGACATTTTCAGCTTCCAAGAATTGTGTACAGATCCTTGCAACATGGGGCCGTGCATTATCCTGCTGCAACATGAGGTGATGTTCTTGGATGTATGGCACAACAATGGGCCTCAGGTTCTCGTCACGGTATCTCTGTGCATTCAAAATGCCATCAATAAAATGCACCTGTGGTCTTCGTCCATAACAGACGCCTGCCCATACCATAACTCCACCGCCACCATGGGTAACTCGATCCACAACACTGACATCAGAAAACCGCTCACCCACACGACGCCACACACGCTGTCTGCCATCTGCCCTGGACAGTGTGAACCGGGATTCATCCGTGAAGAGAACACCTCTCCAACGTGCCAAACGTCAGCGAATGTGAGCATTTGCCCAATCAAGTCAGTTACGACAACGAACTGGAGTCAGGTCGAGACCCCGATGAGGACGACGAGCATGCAGTTGAGCTTCCCTGAGACGGTTTCTGACAGTTTGTGCAGAAATTCTTTGGTTATGCAAACTGATTCTTTCTGCAGCTGTACGAGTGGCTGGTCTCAGACGATCTTGGAGGTGAACATGCTGGATGTGGAGGTCCTGGGCTGGTGTGGTTACACATGGTCTGCAGTTGTGAGGCTGGTTGGATGTACTGCCAAATTCTCTGAAACGCCTTTGGAGATGGCTTATGGTAGAGAAATGAACATTCAATACACGAGCAACAGTTCTGGTTGACATTCCTGCTGTCAGCATGCCAATTGCACGCTCCCTCAAATCTTGCGACATCTGTGGCATTGTGCTGTGTGATAAAACTGCACCTTTCAGAGTGGCCTTTTATTGTGGACAGTCTAAGGCACACCTGTGCACTAATCATGGTGTCTAATCAGCATCTTGGTATGGCACACCTGTGAGGTGGGATGGATTATCTCAGCAAAGGAGAAGTGCTCACTATCACAGATTTAGACTGGTTTGTGAACAATATTTGAGGGAAATGGTGATATTGTGTATGTGGAAAAAGTTTTAGATCTTTGAGTTCATCTCATACAAAATAGGAACAAAACCAAAAGTGTTGCGTTTATATTTTTGTTGAGTATATTTACATACATAGGATAAAATTTATCCTATGTATGTGGAAAAAGTTTTATATCTTTGAGTTCATCTCATACAAAATGGGAGCAAAACCAAAAGTGTTGCATTTATATTTTTGTTGAGTGTAAATGTGTTAAAACAGTTTATCCAACACAAAATGCCACTTATTATTATTATTATTATTATTATTATTATTATTATCATCTTTGCCTATATGCAGGAATAAGGGATAGAAATCTTCTAATTATTGTTCATTACTTCCCATTTCGGATGGCTTGAATTCAGCGCTCAAGGCTACACTGGATAAGGTTGCACCTCCTCTTTTAAGGCCACGCCTTCCCAAGGCACGGTCGCCTTGTGTTTAACGGTTACTTGTGTGACCTTAGGCAGAAGGCTAGAGGTTTGGAACGGAAATGGCGTAGTTCCACCTTGCATGGTGTGATGCTGTCTTAGATTATAAGCATGCACTCCTGGCTACAAAGCGTGCCTATTATATTCTGATTTGATCAATAAAAACAAGTATAACTCAAAGTTTTTGTTTGAAACTGTAGCTTTTCTCATTCATGGACGGCCACCTGTTATTCACTCTCCCTTTTCAGCACAGGACTTCTTGGACTATTTCAAGCAGAAAATTGAGGATATTAGGTTGAACATATCTCAGCAGGCCTTGGTCCAACCACCGCACACTGCTATGGAGGTGGATGGTCCCACTGAGGTGTTACCCAGATTTAGAGATTTTGATGATATCTCACTAGGCGCACTGACGAAGCTCATGACATCTACAAAAAGAAGAACCTGCTTATTTGAGCCTATACCAACAAAACTGTTTAAGGACCTGTGGCCCATTCTTGGGCCAACTGTGCTGGAAATGATAAATCTCTCATTAACTTCTGGATCTGTTCCTAAATGTTTCAAGTATGCAGTGATTAAACCATTGCTTAAGAAATCCAATCTCGTCCCCAGTGTATTGAAAAATTATAGACCGATATCAAATCTATCATTTTGTTCTAAAATACTGGAAAAAAGTGGTTTCACAACAGCTTGTGAACTACCTCACTGAGAATAAGCTTTTTGAGCTACTGCAGTCTGCTTTTAGAAAATATCACTCCACAGAGACAGCAGTTACTAAAGTTGTGGAAAATTCTACAGCTAGCCAGGCCCCTGTAGTCGGTGCGGACCAAGGTAGCTTAGCCGCCGTTAGTTACCCCCTGGCAGATCCCAAGCAGCCGGGAAAGCAGGCCGACTGGGTGACTGTGAGGAGGAAGCGTAGCCCTAAACAGAAGCCCCGTGTACACCGCCAACCCGTTCACATCTCTAACCGTTTTTCCCCACTCGACGACACACCCGCCGAGGATCAAACTCTGGTTATTGGCGACTCTGTTTTGCGAAATGTGAAGTTAGTGACACCAGCAACCATAGTCAATTGTCTTCCGGGGGCCAGAGCAGGCGACATTGAAGGAAATTTGAAACTGCTGGCTAAGGCTAAGCGTAAATTTGGTAAGATTGTAATTCACGTCGGCAGTAATGACACCCGGTTACGCCAATCAGAGGTCACTAAAATTAACATTAAATCGGTGTGTAACTTTGCAAAAACAATGTCGGACTCTGTAGTTTTCTCTGGGCCCCTCCCCAATCGGACCGGGAGTGACATGTTTAGCCGCATGTTCTCCTTGAATTGCTGGCTGTCTGAGTGGTGTCCAAAAAATGAGGTGGGCTTCATAGATAATTGGCAAAGCTTCTGGGGAAAACCTGGTCTTGTTAGGAGAGACGGCATCCATCCCACTTTAGATGGAGCAGCTCTCATTTCTAGAAATCTGGCCAATTTTCTTAAATCCTCCAAACCGTGACTATCCAGGGTTGGGACCAGGAAGCAGAGTTGTAGTCTTACACACCTCTCTGCAGCTTCTCTCCCCCTGCCATCAATCAATCAATCAATCAATCAACTTTTTTCTTATATAGCGCCAAATCACAACAAACAGTTGCCCCAAGGCGCTCCACATTGCAAGGCAAGGCCATACAATAATTATGAAAAACCCCAACGGTCAAAACGTCCCCTATGAGCAAGCACTTGGCCACAGTGGGAAGGAAAAACTCCCTTTTAACAGGAAGAAACCTCCAGCAGAACCAGGCTCAGGGAGGGGCAGTCTTCTGCTGAGACTGGTTGGGGCTGAGGGAAAGAACCAGGAAAAAGAGATCGATCACTAATGATTAAATGCAGAGTGATGCATACGGAGCAAAAAGAGAAAGAAACAGTGCATCATGGGAACCCCCCCACAGTCTACGTCTAAAGCAACATAACCAAGGGATGGTCCAGGGTCACCCGATCCAGCCCTAACTATAAGCCTTAGCGAAAAGGAAAGTTTTAAGCCTAATCTTAAAAGTAGAGAGGGTATCTGTCTCCCTGATCTGAATTGGGAGCTGGTTCCACAGGAGAGGAGCCTGAAAGCTGAAGGCTCTGCCTCCCATTCTACTCTTACAAACCCTAGGAACTACAAGTAAGCCCGCAGTCTGAGAGCGAAGCGCTCTAATGGGGTAATATGGTACTACGAGGTCCCTAAGATAAGATGGGACCTGATTATTCAAAACCTTATAAGTAAGAAGAAGAATTTTAAATTCTATTCTAGCATTAACAGGAAGCCAATGAAGGGAGGCCAACACGGGTGAGATATGCTCTCTCCTTCTAGTCCCTGTCAGTACTCTAGCTGCAGCATTCTGAACCAACTGAAGGCTTTTTAGGGAACTTTTAGGACAACCTGATAATAATGAATTACAATAGTCCAGCCTAGAGGAAATAAATGCATGAATTAATTTTTCAGCATCACTCTGAGACAAGACCTTTCTGATTTTAGAGATATTGCGTAAATGCAAAAAGGCAGTCCTACATATTTGTTTAATATGCGCTTTGAATGACATATCCTGATCAAAAATAACTCCAAGATTTCTCACAGTATTACTAGAGATCAGGGAAATGCCATCCAGAGTAACGATCTGGTTAGACACCATGCTTCTAAGATTTGTGGGGCCAAGTACAATAACTTCAGTTTTATCTGAGTTTAAAAGCAGGAAATTAGAGGTCATCCATGTCTTTATGTCTGTAAGACAATCCTGCAGTTTAGCTAATTGGTGTGTATCCTCTGGCTTCATGGATAGATAAAGCTGGGTATCATCTGCGTAACAATGAAAATTTAAGCAATACCGTCTAATAATACTGCCCAAGGGAAGCATGTATAAAGTGAATAAAATTGGTCCTAGCACAGAACCTTGTGGAACTCCATAATTAACTTTAGTCTGTGAAGAAGATTCCCCATTTACATGAACAAACTGTAATCTATTAGACAAATATGATTCAAACCACCGCAGCGCAGTGCCTTTAATACCTATGACATGCTCTAATCTCTGTAATAAAATTTTATGGTCAACAGTATCAAAAGCAGCACTGAGGTCCAACAGAACAAGCACAGAGATAAGTCCACTGTCCGAAGCCATAAGAAGATCATTTGTAACCTTCACTAATGCTGTTTCTGTACTATGATGAATTCTAAAACCTGACTGAAACTCTTCAAATAGACCATTCCTCTGCAGGTGATCAGTTAGCTGTTTTACAACTACCCTCTCAAAAATCTTTGAGAGAAAAGGAAGGTTGGAGATTGGCCTATAATTAGCTAAGATAGCTGGGTCAAGTGATGGCTTTTTAAGTAATGGTTTAATTACTGCCACCTTAAAGGCCTGTGGTACATAACCAACTAACAAAGATAGATTGATCATATTTAAGATTGAAGCATTAAATAATGGTAGGACTTCCTTGAGCAGCCTGGTAGGAATGGGGTCTAATAAACATGTTGATGGTTTGGATGAAGTAACTAATGAAAATAACTCAGACAGAACAATCGGAGAGAAAGAGTCTAACCAAATACCGGCATCACTGAAAGCAGCCAAAGATAACGATACATCTTTGGGATGGTTATGAGTAATTTTTTCTCTAATAGTCAAAATTTTGTTAGCAAAGAAAGTCATGAAGTCATTACTAGTTAAAGTTAATGGAATACTCAGCTCATCCATCCCCAGCCATCCCCTCATTACCCCATCCCTGTACAGACGGTGCCTGCTCCGACCACCAATAACCAGCAAAAATCTATTTAAGCATAAAAATTCAAAAAGAAAAAATAATATAGCACCTTCAACTGCACCACAGACTAAAACAGTTAAATGTGGTCTATTAAACATTAGGTCTCTCTCTTCTAAGTCCCTGTTGGTAAATGATATAATAATTGATCAACATATTGATTTATTCTGCCTAACAGAAACCTGGTTACAGCAGGATGAATATGTTAGTTAAATAAGTCAACACCCCCGAGTCACACTAACTGTCAGAACGCTCGTAGCACGGGCCGGGGCGGAGGATTAGCAGCAATCTTCCATTCCAGCTTATTAATCAATCAAAAACCCAGACAGAGCTTTAATTCATTTGAAAGCTTGACTCTTAGTCTTGTCCATCCAAATTGGAAGTCCCAAAAACCAGTTTTATTTGTTATTATCTATCGTCCACCTGGTCGTTACTGTGAGTTTCTCTGTGAATTTTCAGACCTTTTGTCTGACTTAGTGCTTAGCTCAGATAAGATCATTATAGTGGGCGATTTTAACATCCACACAGATGCTGAGAATGACAGCCTCAACACTGCATTTAATCTATTATTAGACTCTATTGGCTTTGCTCAAAAAGTAAATGAGTCCACCCACCACTTTAATCATATCTTAGATCTTGTTCTGACTTATGGTATGGAAATAGAAGACTTAACAGTATTCCCTGAAAACTCCCTTCTGTCTGATCATTTCTTAATAACATTTACATTTACTCTGATGGACTACCCAGCAGTGGGGAATAAGTTTCATTACACTAGAAGTCTTTCAGAAAGCGCTGTAACTAGGTTTAAGGATATGATTCCTTCTTTATGTTCTCTAATGCCATATACCAACACAGTGCAGAGTAGCTACCTAAACTCTGTAAGTGAGATAGAGTATCTCGTCAATAGTTTTACATCCTCATTGAAGACAACTTTGGATGCTGTAGCTCCTCTAAAAAAGAGAGCTTTAAATCAGAAGTGCCTGACTCCGTGGTATAACTCACAAACTCGTAGCTTAAAGCAGATAACCCGTAAGTTGGAGAGGAAATGGCGTCTCACTAATTTAGAAGATCTTCACTTAGCCTGGAAAAAGAGTCTGTTGCTCTATAAAAAAGCCCTCCGTAAAGCTAGGACATCTTTCTACTCATCACTAATTGAAGAAAATAAGAACAACCCCAGGTTTCTTTTCAGCACTGTAGCCAGGCTGACAAAGAGTCAGAGCTCTATTGAGCTGAGTATTCCATTAACTTTAACTAGTAATGACTTCATGACTTTCTTTGCTAACAAAATTTTAACTATTAGAGAAAAAATTACTCATAACCATCCCAAAGACGTATCGTTATCTTTGGCTGCTTTCAGTGATGCCGGTATTTGGTTAGACTCTTTCTCTCCGATTGTTCTGTCTGAGTTATTTTCATTAGTTACTTCATCCAAACTATCAACATGTTTATTAGACCCCATTCCTACCAGGCTGCTCAAGGAAGCCCTACCATTATTTAATGCTTCGATCTTAAATATGATCAATCTATCTTTGTTAGTTGGCTATGTACCACAGGCTTTTAAGGTGGCAGTAATTAAACCATTACTTAAAAAGCCATCACTTGACCCAGCTATCTTAGCTAATTATAGGCCAATCTCCAACCTTCCTTTTCTCTCAAAAATTCTTGAAAGGGTAGTTGTAAAACAGCTAACTGATCATCTGCAGAGGAATGGTCTATTTGAAGAGTTTCAGTCAGGTTTTAGAATTCATCATAGTACAGAAACAGCATTAGTGAAGGTTACAAATGATCTTCTTATGGCCTCGGACAGTGGACTCATCTCTGTGCTTGTTCTGTTAGACCTCAGTGCTGCTTTTGATACTGTTGACCATAAAATTTTATTACAGAGATTAGAGCATGCCATAGGTATTAAAGGCACTGCGCTGCGGTGGTTTGAATCATATTTGTCTAATAGATTTGTTCATGTAAATGGGGAATCTTCTTCACAGACTAAAGTTAATTATGGAGTTCCACAAGGTTCTGTGCTAGGACCAATTTTATTCACGCTTCCCTTAGGTAGTATTATTAGACGGTATTGCTTAAATTTTCATTGTTACGCAGATGATACCCAGCTTTATCTATCCATGAAGCCAGAGGACACACACCAATTAGCTAAACTGCAGGATTGTCTTACAGACATAAAGACATGGATGACCTCTAATTTCCTGCTTTTAAACTCAGATAAAACTGAAGTTATTGTACTTGGCCCCACAAATCTTAGAAACATGGTGTCTAACCAGATCCTTACTCTGGATGGCATTACCCTGACCTCTAGTAATACTGTGAGAAATCTTGGAGTCATTTTTGATCAGGATATGTCATTCAAAGCGCATATTAAACAAATATGTAGGACTGCTTTTTTGCATTTACGCAATATCTCTAAAATCAGAAAGGTCTCGTCTCAGAGTGATGCTGAAAAACTAAATCATGCATTTATTTCCTCTAGGCTGGACTATTGTAATTCATTATTATCAGGTTGTCCTAAAAGTTCCCTAAAAAGCCTTCAGTTAATTCAAAATGCTGCAGCTAGAGTACTGACGGGGACTAGAAAGAGAGAGCATATCTCACCCATATTGGCCTCTCTTCATTGGCTTCCTGTTAATTCTAGAATAGAATTTAAAATTCTTCTTCTTACTTATAAGGTTTTGAATAATCAGGTCCCATCTTATCTTAGGGACCTCATAGTACCATATCACCCCAATAGAGCGCTTCGCTCTCAGACTGCAGGCTTACTTATAGTTCCTAGGGTTTGTAAGAGTAGAATGGGAGGCAGAGCCTTCAGCTTTCAGGCTCCTCTCCTGTGGAACCAGCTCCCGATTCAGATCAGGGAGACAGACACCCTCTCTACTTTTAAGATTAGGCTTAAAACTTTCCTTTTTGCTAAAGCTTATAGTTAGGGCTGGATCAGGTGACTCTGAACCATCCCTTAGTTATGCTGCTATAGACGTAGACTGCTGGGGGGTTCCCATGATGCACTGTTTCTTTCTCTTTTTGCTCTGTATGCACCACTCTGCATTTAATCATTAGTGATCGATCTCTGCTCCCCTCCACAGCATGTCTTTTCCTGGTTCTCTCCCTCAGCCCCAACCAGTCCCAGCAGAAGACTGCCCCTCCCTGAGCCTGGTTCTGCTGGAGGTTTCTTCCTGTTAAAAGGGAGTTTTTCCTTCCCACTGTAGCCAAGTGCTTGCTCACAGGGGGTCGTTTTGACCGTTGGGGTTTTACATAATTATTGTATGGCCTTGCCTTACAATATAAAGCGCCTTGGGGCAACTGTTTGTTGTGATTTGGCGCTATATAAAAAAATTGATTGATTGATTGATTGAATGACCTTTTGCGAGCAATGGACTCAGATACCACTACAGTCTTGGTGCTGTTGGATATTAGTGCTGCGTTTGATACTGTGGACCATCATATTTTACTCAACAGGCTGGAGAATCATTTTGGGATTACGGGAACTGCCCTTGCATGGTTGATGTCATACCTGTCCAGTCGTTCTTACTGTGTGTTGTGCCACTGTCACGTATGATCGTGAATTACTTATTCAGATCCGGGATAAAGTTGGTGGCCTATCCCATGTAATCCCTGAACTGAGGTGTGCTGACTTTAATGTTTGCCCCATGCAAGGCTACAGGGGCCAAGAGTCAAGTCAGGGAAGCCGAGAGCAGAGCGAGGGGACCGGGCGGAGCCAACACCGTGTACGTCGCCGACCTGAGCTCCACGATGGGGACGCCTACAGCCAACGCCGTGTACGCCGCCGACCTGAGCTCCACGATGGGGACGCCTACAGCCATCAGCGTAGGAAGCGTAAGCACAGGGGAAAGCGAGGAGGTCTGCTCGTTAAACTCTGCGGATGCCCTTGCAAAGTCCCGCTGCCGTCTATTTATTTGGCGAACGTCCAGTCTCTGCCAAACAAGATGGATGACCTGCTGAGCCGCATCCAGACCCAGCGCGAGGCCAGAGATTGCTCCGTGTACTGCCTGTCGGAGACATGGCTCTGCAGTGAGGTGCCAGACTCTGCCATTCAGCCGCCGGGCTTCTCTATTTACCACTCCGACAGAGTGAGAGAACGCACCGGGAAGTCAAAAGGAGGAGATGTGTGTTTTTTTATTAATGAACGCTGGTGCACAGACACCGTTATAATGAATCAAACTTGCACAGCTAACCTGGAGTGCCTTGTCATCAAATGTCGCCCCTTTTATCTCCCCCGAGAGTTTTCTGTAATGTTTTTATGCGCTGTCTACATTCATCCACGGGCTGACACTTCTGATGCTCTTAGTGATTTGAGTGACATCATACATACTTATGAAAACTCTCACCCAAACTCAGTGATTATTGTGGCTGGGGACTTTAATAAAAGCAACTTTAAAACGGTCTCACCTAACTATTATCAGCATGTGAAACTCCCCACAAGGGGGGAACATATTTTAGACCACTGTTACAGTAACGTTAAATCAGCTAAGTCCCTACTTAGACCCCCCTTCGGCAAGTCAGATCACTCCTCCATTCTTCTGCTTCCTTCATACATTCAGAGGAGTAGACAACTGAAGCCAATAACCCGCACTGTACAGTGTTGGACCAGGGACAGTGAGGTTCAACTCCAAGGCTGCTTTGATGCGACAGATTGGTCTGTCCTCCAGTCAGAGGATCTGGACGAATACTGCGATGCTATTATTGGATATATTAATTTTTGCATCGATATATGTGTCTCGCAGAGGGTTATCACACATCATCCTAGTCAGAAACCTTGGATTAATGCTGATGTGAGACAAAAATTAAAGGAGCGTGCTGAGGCTTTTAAATCTGGTGACCATGCTGCTTGCAAGCAAGCCAGATACTCTTTGGAGTGGTCTATTAGAGCCGCAAAACGCTCCTGAGGTGACAAAATGGAAGGTTACCTCAATGCAGATGACCCACATCTAATGCGGGAGGGACTGAATGCTGCAACCATATGGAAACCTAAAGGAGCGAACATTATTGACTTTGATCCCTCATTGCCAAACGATCTTAATCAGTTTTATTGTAGATTTGAAAGTGGGAACACTGAGCCTGTTGTCTTTTCATTTGAGCAGAGTGGACTTACCATCACTCTGGAAGAAGTCCAAAGGGTTTTGTCCAGGACCAAGGTGAGGAAGGCCCCTGGACCGGACAGAATCCCACCCCGGGTGCTCAAACTGTGTGCAGAGCAACTAGCTCCTGTTTTAACAGACCTTTTGAACTTGTCACTGCGGTACTGTACTGTCCCTTTATCTTTTAAAAAGTCAGACATAATACCAGTACCTAAGAAGATGCCTGTGACCTGTTTTAATGACTATCGGCCTGTGGCCTTAACCTCTGTTTTAATGAAGACTTTTGAGCATCTGGTGTTGGACTATATTAAAAGTCAAATACCAGTCTGTAGACCCGCTCCAATTTGCTTACAGATGCAACAGGAGTGTCGAAGATCAATCAATCAATCAATCAATTTTTTTATATAGCGCCAAATCACAACAAACAGTTGCCCCAAGGCGCTTTATATTGTAAGGCAAGGCCATACAATAATTATGTAAAACCCCAACGGTCAAAACGACCCCCTGTGAGCAAGCACTTGGCTACAGTGGGAAGGAAAAACTCCCTTTTAACAGGAAGAAACCTCCAGCAGAACCAGGCTCAGGGAGGGGCAGTCTTCTGCTGGGACTGGTTGGGGCTGAGGGAGAGAACCAGGAAAAAGACATGCTGTGGAGGGGAGCAGAGATCGATCACTAATGATTAAATGCAGAGTGGTGCATACAGAGCAAAAAGAGAAAGAAACAGTGCATCATGGGAACCCCCCAGCAGTCTACGTCTATAGCAGCATAACTAAGGGATGGTTCAGGGTCACCTGATCCAGCCCTAACTATAAGCTTTAGCAAAAAGGAAAGTTTTAAGCCTAATCTTAAAAGTAGAGAGGGTGTCTGTCTCCCTGATCTGAATTGGGAGCTGGTTCCACAGGAGAGGAGCCTGAAAGCTGAAGGCTCTGCCTCCCATTCTACTCTTACAAACCCTAGGAACTACAAGTAAGCCTGCAGTCTGAGAGCGAAGCGCTCTATTGGGGTGATATGGTACTACGAGGTCCCTAAGATAAGATGGGACCTGATTATTCAAAACCTTATAAGTAAGAAGAACAATTTTAAATTCTATTCTAGAATTAACAGGAAGCCAATGAAGAGAGGCCAACACGGGTGAGATATGCTCTCTCCTGCTAGTCCCCGTCAGTACTCTAGCTGCAGCATTCTGAACCAACTGAAGGCTTTTTAGGGAACTTTTAGGACAACCTGATAATAATGAATTACAATAGTCCAGCCTAGAGGAAATAAATGCATGAATTAGTTTTTCAGCAACACTCTGAGACAAGACCTTTCTGATTTTAGAGATATTGCGTAAATGCAAAAAGGCAGTCCTACATATTTGTTTAATATGCGCATTGAATGACATATCCTGATCAAAAATGACTCCAAGATTTCTCACAGTATTACTAGAGGTCAGGGTAATGCCATCCAGAGTAAGGATCTGGTTAGACACCATGTTTCTAAGATTTGTGGGGCCAAGTACAATAACTTCAGTTTTATCTGAGTTTAAAAGCAGGAAATTAGAGGTCATCCATGTCTTTATGTCTGTAAGACAATCCTGCAGTTTAGCTAATTGGTGTGTTTCCTCTGGCTTCACGGATAGATAAAGCTGGGTATCATCTGCGTAACAATGAAAATTTAAGCAATACCGTCTAATAATACTGCCTAAGGGAAGCATGTATAAAGTGAATAAAATTGGTCCTAGCACAGAACCTTGTGGAACTCCATAATTAACTTTAGTCTGTGAAGAAGATTCCCCATTTACATCAACAAATTGTAATCTATTAGACAAATATGATTCAAACCACCGCAGCGCAGTGCCTTTAATACCTATGGCATGCTCTAATCTCTGTAATAAAATTTTATGGTCAACAGTATCAAAAGCAGCACTGAGGTCTAACAGAACATGATGCCATCTCCTTCACGCTGAACTCTGTGTACAAGCACTTGGACAAAGGAAAATCTTATGTCCGTATGCTTTTCATAGACTACAGCTCTGCTTTTAATTCTCTTGTTCCAGTGCTCATTCACAAATTGAAAACTCTTGGCTTATGTGATGCCATCTGCAAGTGGATTTTAAACTTTTTAACTGGTAGACCACAGAGGGTTAAAATTAACAACTGTTTTTCAAATGTACTTCTTGTGAATACAGGTTCTCCGCAAGGATGTATTCTAAGTCCTCTTCTCTACACTTTGTATACATATGATTGTGTTGCGTCCTTTCCCAATAATATGATCATCAAATATGCAGATGATACTACTATTATTGGTCTTGTTAATTCAGATGGTGATTACTCTAACTATCGGTCAGAGGTTCAGTATGTAGTCCAGTGGAGTGAACAAAATCATTTAGTTCTTAATACTTCCAAAACAAATGAACTGATTATTGATTTTGGGAAAAGCAATGTTCACTTGCCTATTATTATTAGCAACACAGAGGTACAGAGGGTTGACAGTGTGAAATTTCTTGGTGTGACCCTTTCTAATGATTTGAGCTGGCATGCTAACACTCAAGCTATTGCCAAAAAATCCAGACAGCGGCTCTATTTTCTACGTAAACGTAAGGAGTTTACTCTAAATAAGCACATTCTTTAAAATTTTTTTATCACTGTGCTGTTGAAAGTCTCCTTATAAACTGTATCTCTGTATGGTTTGGAAATCTTACATGTAAAGAAAAAAAAGTTTTAAACAGAGTGGTGCATTCTGCATGCAGGGTAATAGGCTGTGAGCTGCCAGCCCTGGAGGACATTTTTAAAAGCAGGCTTCTTTTGCGGGCATTACTGATCATTAATGACCCCACCCATCCTGCTAAGAATATATTTGAGCTTCTTCCTTCTGGGAGACGCTATCGTTCTATTAAATGCACCACGTCTCGCCATGTAAACAGCTTCTTTCCACAAGCTGTGATGACTTTGAACTGTGCACACTGACTGACAAGCACTTTACTATTTTTATTATCTCTTATTGCTCTTATTGCGGCAAGTGTTATCTATTTATTCATTTATTATTTATTATGTCTTTGTGTCCATGTTTTTAAAATGTATGTTTATGCACACTAAGCTCTTGCAACGTTTTTTCCAATGTAGTTTTACTGCAAATGGCAAATAAACTGAACTGAACTGATGGCACTTCTGATCTTAGGGATATGAAGTTTGGGGTTCCGCAGGGATCCATTTTAGGCCTCCTGCTTTTTTCCCTTTATGTAGCACCTTGCCTTTTATTGCTATGCTGATGACACCCAATTGTACATGCCGATAACTGCTGGTAATCTCATTCACATAAAATCTATGGAAGATTGCCTTGCATCAGTAAGAAGTTGGATGTCTAGTAACTTCCTACTTTTAAATTCTGATAAGACTGAAGTTATGGTTCTTCATTAAATAGTTATGGTTTATTAACATTGTACAATTCATTGATTGTCCCATATTTAACTTATTGTGTAGAAATCTGGGGATCAACATATACAACCTATATACAACCTTTATTTATTTTGCAGAAAAGAGCTTTAAAAGTGATTAGTAACAGTGGTTTTAGAGATCCATCTAATCCATTGTTTATTAAGTATAGGGTACTTAAATTTCATGATTTAGTCGATTTGAAAATATTACAAACAATGTACCAAGTTAATAAAAATACTTTACCAACAAACATTCAAAATATGTTTGAAAAAAAGAGTAAGTAGTTATAAATTGAAAGGATTAGAAGTCTTTAAAAAAAAACAAGATTTAGAACCAAAGTAAAGGAAAGGAGTATTGCAGTAAATGGTGTCAAATTATGGAACAATCTTAATAAAAAAATTAAAGAATTAAGGTCGCTTAAATTATTTTAAAAAAAATGTATTAAATTAGATGTATTAAGTAAGTATGAAACAAGTCAGTGGGCTGCAAGAAAGTAAAAAAAAAAAAAAGTAATCTGTCAATGTTTGGAGTGTCTTAAGTTTAAAATGTAACCTGTCAGAGATGTAATCTTTTAATTAATGGTCATAATTATGAAATGGGTCAGTGGTATGTGATAAGTTAAAGAAATGCAATCTGTTAAATAATGTTGACTATGATGCTGGATATTGAAAGATTGTATTGTTAAAAGGGGCAGAAATCATAAGACTTGTTCTTCTTTCTGCTCCTTTGGTGCTTTGTTTCTGCTTTTCTGTTTTTGTTTTAAATGAATGAAATAAATATTAAAGAAAGAAAGATATATATATATATATATATATATATATATATATATATATATATATATATATATAGATATATATATATATATATATATATATATATATATATATATATATATATATATATATATATATATATAAAGTAGAGTGATTAATGATTGGATTTATTGTTGTGTGGTATATTTGTGGGTGGTGTTGGTTTGAAATTTGTGTGGGTTAGTTCTTTTCTGTCTGGGGAAAAAGAAGAAAATTCAGATTGACTGCTTTCAATTGAACATTGCAGTATTTGGCCAATCTTGCCTCAGTAATCATGAATGAACTACTGTGGAACTGGCCACTTAGATCAATGAGTTCCAGCGTGTATTCATAAACTTGTCTGGAAACAGGCTCATCTAGGCAATAAAGACTTTGGGTTCTAAAACATTTCTATGAATCAGTTCCCCAGTATACATATTAAATACTGCTAAAAGATTGAAAAATTGTTGATTGACTGATCCACTACTTTTTTGATGGCACATAACAGACAGAAGGGAACAGTGGTTGTGGTTCTGAGGACTATTAAAAACTGATTGTGAGACTGTGATTGCATAACCAGTTCTTGACCTTTGGGACCCAAACAGCCTGACAGAAGGTTGGCGAAAGAGGGAAAAAAGTCTCCTATCAGTTCACTGTAATCAATAGTTCCGTTGAGTTCTACGTGTCTACATGTGTGTACAATATGTGGCGTGTAATGTAACACAGGTCTTCTTCAGACCTGTGGACGTTTTTTGGGGGGGTTTTTTGAGAAGAGTTGGGTTATTTTGCTTGTTTGTTGTAGCAGTTGTGGGATTCTGTTCCTGGTCTGGGGTGTTGGAGGAGGAGCGTGTACACACACAGCTGCTGAGGGAAGCTCTAAATGCTCACTCTCCTCCTCCTCCTCTCCCTGCCACTCCACACACACAACTTCAGAAATACTGCAGCAATGTTTTGTTGTGCTTTAACACATGAAACAGTGGTTTTACATGTAATTGATACTAGTGTTTTAAAAGTGTTTGTTACTGTTAAATTTAGAGAGATGTTGTTTATTTGATGGAATCAATTCCAGCTTTAATGTTGTTTTGCATTACATTGCATTGACTTTACCAAATGCAATGTTCTATTTTCTATTTTTTTTTTTTGAAGCGTGGTTTGTTTTGGAAACAATGTGTAATTTATCACTCCAGCCGAAGAGCAGAGCAGAAGGTTGTACAGTGTGTGAACAGTAAGACTATGTTGATTATTGTAACATGTTTATAGAGCTCCTGTTGAAAGCATTAATGTTGGTGAGGGTGAATTGACAGCAATGTAGAAGCAACAAATAATAACTCAATATTTTGATCATCCTGTGTTCTGACTGAAATAATGTGAATTGTCATGAGATGCAACTAACCCCTGCTGCAAATCAAACAAGAAGCTGCAGGTTTTCATAAAACACTGATGACCAATGAAATGCTTCTTAATTATTATTTAATGTATGCAGATTAAGTTAGGCCTTAAAGGATAGAGACTGTTGGACAACTTTTCACATGATTGTTGTCCATCCTGCAAACCAAGCATTCTGTATCTGATTCTGTAAAAGTAAGTCCCTTCGGCTGCTCCCTTGTTTGCACTTGGGGTCGCCACAGCAAATCCAAGGTGGATCTGCATGTTGAATTGGCACAAGTTTTACGCCAGATGCCCTTCCTGACGCAACTCCACATTACATGGAGAAATGTGGCAGGGGTGGGATTTGAACCCGGAACCGTCTAAACTGAAACCAAGCGCATTAACCACTTGGCCACCACCCCTGCTCATATAAGTTCTAAGTATCCACTTATATTATATGTATCTGATTCTGTCATTATTTCTATTTATTATTGGTGTTTAAGCATTGATTAATCCAACAGATCTATTCAGGGATAAATTGCTAAAAGATACTTCAATTCACTTTCAATGATCCTGCATGTTTGATGTTCTGTGCAATTAAAACTGTTTTGACATGACACCTCTTAATGGGTGTTCCCCCACCCCTTGGAACCCCTGCCCAGTATGGAAGGCTGCGAGCCCATGACGGGTAAGATCCCATCTTAAACCCTGGGACAACCTAAGGCAGGCACAGTCACGATTACTCAACCTTGTTTCTGTGACGCTCTGACTCACTAGGACATGAGGATATGGCACTGGGGTACTGTGGTGGGGTCAAATTTGCCCGTATGCCTACATGGTAGGCAGTGTATTGATCTAATTGGAGTATTGAATCATTGTCAGGAATTGAATTGTCATATTAAGATTGGCCTGCACGTAATAATCAATATTAATCAATGTTTATCATTCATCCAACCAATCAATTTTTGAAAATTAATGCATCACAATGTCCACCAAACCGCTGATGGTGTGTATGCCTAATCCTCAAACAAACCAGTCCTGCCCCGCAGCCTTTTCAAGTGGGCAGCTGTCTTAAGTCATGGACCATGTCCCGTTTCTACGGCTGGGATGGTTGGACGGTTAATGCTCATTTTGTGAGGTTTGGATTTCAGGCATATGCAAAACATTACTGCAGAGCATGTCTAATTTGTGCAAAGCACAACCCACAGGGTAAGAAGAGGCTAATACGAGGGAAATGTCCAACCCCTCAATACCCGTTCTAAATAATCCATATAGATTTTATTGAACTGAACCAATGTGAAGGGATGAAATATTGCCTATTATTGATTGATGCAGATAGCAAATGGGTAGAGGTGTTCCCTGTTAAACATGCAGATGCTCTGACAGTTGCAAAGATACTTTGTAGAGAAATAATTCCAAGACATGGAATACCTGAAACAATGTACTGTGATAATGGTACACATTTTGTAAATAAAATCATCCAACATTTGACAGAACATTTGAAAATAAATGTAAAAACACATTGTTCTTACCATCCTCAAAGTGCAGGTTTAGTGGAAAGAACAAATGGAACAATTAAAAGTAAGCTCAGAAAATGTATGGAGGAAACAGGAAAAAACTGGGTTTATTGTTTGGATTTGGTGAAACTCGACATGCATATAACACCCAGCTCAGAGACTGGCCTTACACCATTTAAAATTTTGCATGGCAGGCCCTACAGAATACCAGATTTACAGAAGATAGCTGGGCCTGATAGTGAGGATGAGGGATTAGTTGATTACATGAGACGAGTACTGTCCCATAAGAACGTTATACATTCTAACACGATACCAGACTCTCCTATTTCTGTGCAGGGCACTGAGAGTCAGAACCAGATCGACGACTGGGTGCTGATAAAGACTATTAAGAGAAAGAACTGGTCATCTCTGAGGTGGGAAGGTCCATTCCAAGAGCTGCTAACCACCCCCACTGCAGTGAAAATTGCAGAAAGGTCATCTTGGGTGCATCTATCCCACTGCAAAAGACAAAGATACCTGAAAGATCCCGAACAAGACAAGGGGAGCGACGTGTAACAGTGACGGCTGATGGCCTATGGACCCAGCAACGACTGGACGCGCGTCGTAACAGAGACAGAGCGTGACCAGAAGTGAACAAAGACAAAGACCAGAGATTGAAGCAGATACCAGGGTCCTGAAGCAGATGAGTAACCAGCTGTAATAGAGGAGAGGCCTGTCAACTTGAACCAGGATCAGAAGCAGACATACTACAAGCTTGAAATAGAGCACTGAAGCTGACGAGACCAGACCAGGAGAAAGAAGCAGACGGAACTGCATCTTTGAAAACGGAAGACAAGAAAATCCTGTTCTATTCCTGTGCACCTGTGTTTGAAGAAAACGTCAAGAACAGGGCACAGGACAGAGTACATGACACATTATTTTACTTCCACTTGCAGCATGCCTTACACATACTGATGATAGTGCAGATCTATGCACTACAGCTGAAGGGAAATAACATAAAAAGAGTTCCAGAGTCCCTCAGTCCCTTGCTGAACTGAACTGAGACTGTGAACTATCACCTTCAGCCCCTAAGCCCAGACAAACTGCACCTTTTGAACTGTCACCAAAGAAAGAAGACATCTTCAAGACCAGAACTGTGGTCTCTCTCTGTCCCTTAAAAAAAAAAAAGGAAAAACACAGGGAGAGATCAACAGGTTGTTCAAAACACTGTTTTAGCCATGGAGACCTTTGCTACCAGAGCAGGATGCAAACTACGCACCCTGATGATGATTTTGACAATTATTGCTGTAATTGTGGCATTTACTGTGTGGTTGTATGAAAACATATATAAACCACGTTACAATTCAGACCAGAAGAAAATGAAACCACAAAGTTTTGAGTGGATGTGTGATACGCCACATAACCCATATCAAATGAACATGTGGTACAGATATGCTAAGTTTTTGGCTGATGGAGTGAATGTGAACAACTGTTATGTATGTTCTTTAATGATAATGATTAATGATTTTGGTTAGACTCTTTCTCTCCGATTGTTCTGTCTGAGTTATTTTCATTAGTTACTTCCTCCAAACCATCAACATGTCTATTAGACCCCATTCCTACCAGGCGCTCAAGGAAGTCCTACCATTAATTAATGCTTCGATCTTAAATATGATCAATCTATAATTATTAGTTGGCTATGTACCACAGGCTTTTAAGGTGGCAGTAATTAAACCATTACTTAAAAAGCCATCACTTGACCCAGTTATCTTAGCTAATTATAGGCCAATCTCCAACCTTCCTTTTCTCTCAAAAATTCTTGAAAGGGTAGTTGTAAAACAGCTAACTGATCATCTGCAGAGGAATGGTCCATTTGAAGAGTTTCAGTCAGGTTTTAGAATTCATCATAGTTCAGAAACAGCATTATGAAGGTTACAAATGATCTTCTTATGGCCTCAGACAGTGGACTCATCTCTGTGCTTGTTCTGTTAGACCTCAGTGCTGCTTTTGATACTGTTGACCATAAAATTTTATTACAGAGATTAGAGCATGCCATAGGTATTAAAGGCACTGCGCTGCAGTGGTTTGAATCATATTTATCTAATAGATTACAATTTGTTCATGTAAATGGGGAATCTTCTTCACAGACTAAGGTTAATTATGGAGTTCCACAAGGTTCTGTGCTAGGACCAATTTTATTCACTTTATACGTTTCCCTTAGGCAGTATTATTAGACGGCATTGCTTAAATTTTCATTGTTACGCAGATGATACCCAGCTTTATCTATCCATGAAGTCAGAGGACACACACCAATTAGCTAAACTGCAGGATTGTCTTACAGACATGGATGACCTCTAATTTCCTGCTTTTAAACTCAGATAAAACTGAAGTTATTGTACTTGGCCCCACAAATCTTAGAAACATGGTGTCTAACCAGATCCTTACTCTGGATGGCATTACCCTGATGTCTAGTAATACTGTGAGAAATCTTGGAGTCATTTTTGATCAGGATATGTCATTCAATGCGCATATTAAACAAATATGTAGGACTGCTTTTTTGCATTTGTGCAGTATCTCTAAAATTAGAAAGGTCTTGTCTCAGAGTGATGCTGAAAAACTAATTCATGCATTTATTTCCTCTAGGCTGGACTACTGTAATTCATTATTATCAGGTTGTCCTAAAAGTTCCCTGAAAAGCCTTCAGTTAATTCAAAATGCTGCAGCTAGAGTACTGACAGGGACTAGAAGGAGAGAGCATATCTCACTCATATTGGCCTCCTGTTAATTCTAGAATAGAATTTAAAATTCTTCTTCTTACTTATAAGGTTTTGAATAATCAGGTCCCATCTTATCTTAGAGACCTCATAGTACCATATCACCCCAATAGAGCGCTTCGCTCTCAGACTACAGGTTTACTTGTAGTTCCTAGGGTTTGTAAGAGTAGAATGGGAGGCAGAGCCTTCAGCTTTCAGGCTCCTCTCCTCTGGAACCAGCTCCCAATTCAGATCAGGGAGACAGACACCCTCTCTACTTTTAAGATTAGGCTTAAAACGTTCCTTTTTGCTAAAGCTTATAGTTAGGGCTGGATCAGGTGACCCTGAACCATCTCTTAGTTATGCTGCTATAGACTTAGACTGCTGGGGGGTTCCCATGATGCACCGTTTCTTTCTCTTTTTGCTCTGTATGCACCACTCTGCATTTAATCATTAGTGATTGATCTCTGCTCCCCTCCACAGCATGTCTTTTTCCTGGTTCTCTCCCTCAGCCCCAACCAGTCCCAGCAGAAGACTGCCCCTCCCTGAGCCTGGTTCTGCTGGAGGTTTCTTCCTGTTAAAAGGGAGTTTTTCCTTCCCACTGTTGCCAAGTGCTTGCTCACAGGGGGTCGTTTTGACCGTTGGGGTTTTTCTGTAATTATTGTATGGCCTTGCCTTACAATATAAGGCGCCTTGGGGCAACTGTTTGTTGTGATTTGGCGCTATATAAATAAAATTGATTTGATTTGAATGCCTGTCTCTGCCACACACCAATGTATAAAACCACTGCCGCTTCTGAATGTTAGTCTATTGTTTTCACACGTGGTAGCATCAGCAGTAGATGCCATGGTACTCAATCACTCAGTTCATGAACATATAGGCTCTTACATCACAATCAAGGCACCAAAAAACATATCATTTAAGAATTTCCTAGCAGCAGAAGGGTCACTGACAGCACCTGTACACTAATCTTTTCCTTGATCCCGGAGCTCAACTCATCTGTTATGCAAACAACCAGCCTTTGTTCTCTGGTCCAATTACTGATATGGGCAAGGTTGCTGAGCCGTTCTGTAAGGTGATTTTGGGGCCATGCACTCGCCTGCCGGATGGAAGCTTTAATCATACTCAAGCTCCCTTACGCTCAGGTGAACATGTACTGGCTGTGTGGCCACAACGCCTTCATAGCCCTCCCCGCAGGATGGGCAGTCAGATGCACCCAATAACCACGGCTCAGCACTCCTACGTCATAGCCGCTCACCCCTCGACCAGTCTTCGCTTCAAGCGAGACTTGGCTCCCCATGACCCTATGTGGGGAACGGATGTGCCTCAGGATGCAAAGCTGTGGTCTACAGACCAGAAGGTCCTACTGTCGCTCTTCCCCTGGGTGGGCATGGGCAAGGTGATGCTGCGCGTGGAGACACTGAATTATCGATTCAGTTATTTTGTGAACTCCACTGTTGAGGCTCTTAAAGGCATAAGGGTGGAGTTGACAGCCCTGTGGATCATGGAAATGCAAGATAGGATGGTTTTAGATCAATTGACTGCAGCATCGGGCGGAGTATGTGCCATGGTGGGTGAGAGCTGTTGCACTTTTATTCCTGACAAAGACAACGATGGGGGGTCCATTGGCTTGGCTATTCAAAATTTGACATTGTTAAGACGCACTGTAGTTGGAGACTTTGTTACAAACAGTAGCTGGTCCTCATGGCTCTTCTCCGGATTGTGGTACCACATCCTGTTGAGAATGCTCACCCCACTTGCTGTTTTTCTAGGCGTACTAAGTGTTGTGATTTGTTGCGTAATCCCTATTGTATGATCGTTGGTTCGACGGATGATTTCCACTACAGTTGATGGTTTGCTACTGGACCATGACTATATTTTCCTGTTGCAATGACATGATGCTCCAGGTCGCCCCGTCTAAACTGGGTGACCTGTCAATTGTGTACGTTGTTTCCTCTGGGTGTAAGGTTTTGATGTTTCTGCGAAAATGATTGGGCCACTGAAAGTCCACAGTTGGAGGTGGTGGCTTTGTGATGTTGAGAATGTAGACATTAAAATTCGATAAACAGGAGGGAAGAATGACAGGGTTTTCTATATATTATCTATCAAATGTTAATGTCTTTACTTTGATAATGTCTTCCCTTCTCTGTGATCTTGTCTTTGATTCTGTTCTCTATATTTCATATATACATATATGCATGTGTGAGAGTTCATGTACCATTATTCTTTCTTTTAAATACTTACTCATTGTCAAAGCAATCATATACACTGAACTGTTCAAGTAATCATTAAAACTGTCACAGGAGAAAGTGAGCAGATGATCTTTGGCTTAGTAAATGTGCAGACTGTTTTGCTAGAGTTATGTTTTTGCTAAGCGCAGATGTGCATCTTTAATTAACGGTTCAGCCTTGAGGGAAGAGCGGTGTGACCGGCACACTGGTTCAGGGCTGGACATTATTATGGGAAGCCTAGGAGACTGAGGGCTCAAAGCCATAACAGTTTTCATATCAACATGAGACCAGACTTTGTGTCTTTCCATTGTTTTGTGATATTGTCACTCCTATATGCTTCTATGTAATTTTATTCAATAAAAAGGAGAAGCAAATGGGTGGGGCCTTCAGAGCAGACAACTGTTCTTGACGATTCCTTTGTTCTCTCCTGATCAGGAAATGAAATTCAGTCTCTTGCGTGATCATTCTTTTGTACTGAGTTGCTCTTTTACAGATTTCAACTTTGACAACCTCCCCCACAAAAAAAAAAGTCGATTTCAAATTGTACAGGTGTTAAAAGTTAATGCTGCCCCAATTGCGGTAAAAAAATAAATAAAAAAGTGATGCCAGTTATTGGTTCAGTTATTAGGATTAATAAATGGAATAGTTTTGACTATGTTAAATGTTTGATCTCCAAAGTAAAAGGTCAAACAAGGTCAACGTCCATTGGATTCTATGATATATGACATACTGGATGTTACCCAGTAACATGATAACTAAACATGACAGATGGTCCAAAATATTCCTTTTTAAAAACCCTATCATCTCAACCAATAGTTTTCATCACTGTTTACCATAATTGGAACAACTTTATTTTTTGACCCCTGTACAAACTGAAACTGACCTTTGTCACCATTTTTGCTGTTTTTGCCCCATAACTCCAAAACATTGAATCACAGATAGTCCAAACTATACCTTTTTGGAATTTTTATGATCAAATGAATAATGTGATATCATTTTCAATAGGATTGGACCATTTTTAAAATTTGACCCCTGTGTAATCCTTCTTTGATCCCTATCTGCCTTCAGGTATGACCCTGGGATGGCCACCATACATTTCCGTGTAGGTTGCAGTACACTGTGGCTGGATTGTTTGTGCACCTTAAGTCATACAAAAGAAACCTGCTTATCTCATCGTCTATAAAGTGTAACTTGTCGGAAAGCTGAGACTCTTCGCATCACAACTGTTTTTCACTGATGTCCAACATTTTTAGAGTTATGCATTTAATAAAATTCAGTCAAGCAGCAGCAGCACTATTCAGGACCATTAACAGTTAAAGCCATAATTCGGTAAGACTTTACATTTATCTTTCTCCACTTCCCTGTTTATGTTGTTTCTAAGTGCTAATGCACTAAAGCGCCAACCAGCGCAGGTTTAATCAATTCCCTGTCACCAGTGGTCATGGGGCCTTTCATCTCTCCCCTTTTTAAATGAAATTTGCAATAGAAAAGAGGCATTGGCCGACTGTATTCAGTGGCAGGAGGCTCCTTCGTCGCTCTCAAGTCGCCTTGTCCATGATGTGTGCGCACGTCTGTGTGTGCACGTGTGCCATCTTCAGTGTGGGAAGCAGCAGATGCTTCAACCGAGGGGAGCCACACATCAGCTTTTATATTTCACCATTAGCATCTTAGCAGCTTTCCCTCCCACCCTTCTTCCCATCGCTCACGCTGTCAGAAACTGATGATGTGCAATTACACAGCATGTGTCAGTGCAACTAAACATGGTTTAATAGCCCCGAGCTGACAATGCATGACCGAGCAAGTGGAGAACCACCAGTGACACAAAAAAGCACCAGCTTTCTGTTCTGGAGATCATCTCTTACACAAATAAATAAATACTATTACAAAGGATTTTACATCTATGTAATATGTAATACTGATATGCAAAAGTCAGCAGGGGCTTCACCTCAGGGGGCCTCAGGGTGAAAAGCCCCCCCCCCCAAACACCTTCACCTTCGTTGACTTTGTATTTTCTGTCATTATGTCCCACGCTTGTTAAACTACACACAGTACCTGCAGCTAAATGATGTAGGGTTGCACCAACATTCACTGGCAAAAAGGCAAATTCTCAATCAAAATTAGAGACGCTGCCAGTTAATACACACGTCACAGGAAGGTCCCAAATCCAGAATTAGCATTTTTCAACAATTCAGCTTTGCAGAGTGATTTTTTTTAATCAAATTTTTCATCTTCATGTCCCTGCTTCTCTCTAAACTCTAACTAAACAAAATCATCTGTAATTTTGAACAAACAAATCTAAAAATAAATAAATATGCTGCACAAAATCAACACAGTGTCCAGTTTGTGCCAAAACTAATTTTTGCAAATGCAAAGCATCATATAAAAAAATAAATAAAATAACAAATTCACACTGAAGACACACACACACACACACAACGTGCACACACGTGCACACACCCTCCTCTGTCATGGATTCTTACGGTTTTTGGAATTTTGTCAGGAACGCTGTGTCAGAAAATGTTTCACACGGGCTCATTTTGTTCTGGAAGCAAGTAAGCTTTTTCAAAAAGAAGAAGAATTTAGATACAGTCTTTTTGTTGCAAAACAAAAGCCTCAGTTGGGTGGCCTTGGTGCCCACCCTACTTACCTAGGCTTTGAAAGTGAAAGAAAGACAAACAGGTGCATCTGATGCTGCATGTAACTGTAGCCACACCTCCTCCTCCATGCATGTGATGATCAAATTATTCCACGCACCAAGACCAAGCTGTCTAAGGACACCAGGGACAAAACTGTAGACCTGCACAAGGCTGGGATGGACTACAGGACAACAGGCAAGCAGCTTGGTAGAAGACAACAACTGTTATGATTATTTATTAGAAAGTAGAAGAAACACAAGATGACTGGCAATCTCCCTCGGTCTGGGATTCCATGCAAGATCTCAGTTTGTGGGGTAAGGATGATTCTGAGAAAGCCCAGAACTACACAGGAGGACCTGGTCAATGACCTGCAGAGAGCTGGGACCACAGTCACAAAGATTATATTAGCAACACATGATGCTGTCATGGTTTAAAATCCTGCAGGGCAGCAAGGTCCCCCTGCTCAAGCCAGCACATGTCCAGGCCCATTTGAAGTTCACCAGTGACCATGTGGATGATCCAGAGGAGGCATGGGAGAAGGTCATGTGGTCAGACGAGATCAGAATAGAGCTTTTTGGAATCAACTCCACTTACCATGTTTAGAGGATGAGAACAACCCCAAAAAAACCATCCCAACTGTGAAGCATGGGGGTGGAAACATCATACTCTGGGGGTGCTCTTCTGCAAAGGGGACAGGACAACTGCACCATATTGAAGGGAGGATGGATGGGCTCATGTATTGCGAGATTTTGGCAAACAACCTCCTTCCCTCAGTAACAGCATTGAAGATGGGTCATGGTCTTCCAGCATGACAATGACCCCAAACACACAGTCAGGGCAACTAAGGAGGGGCTCCATAAGAAGCATTTCAGGGTCCTGGAGTGGCCTAGCCAGTCTCCAGACCTGAACTCAATAGAAAATCTTTGGAGGGAGCTGAAACTCCAAACCTGAAAGATTTGGAGAAGATCTGTATGGAGGAATGGACCAAAATCCCTGCTGCAGTGTGTGCAAACCTGGTGAAAAACTACAGGAAACATTTGACCTCTGTAATTGCAAACAAAGGCTACTGTACCAAATATTAACATTGATTTTCACAGGTGTTCAAATACTTATTTGCAGCAGTAACATACAAATAAATTATTAAAAAAAAAAAAATCATACACTGTGATTTCCGGATTTTGTTTTTAAGATTATGTCTCTCACAGTGGAGATGCACCTAAGATGAAAATTTCAGATCCCTCCATGATTTCTAAGTGAGAGAACTTGTAAAATCGCAGGGTGTTCAAATACTTATTTTCCTCACTGTATATATAGTAAAACTTGCCTAAATAGTCACTGTAAAAACTGGATATTCGCACTCACCGGACAAAAGCAGAAGTCCCAGTTATGCTTTTGTATGGTTTTCATGTAATAAACACGGTATATATTGGATTTTGTATAACAGATTTTCACTCAGATCGGACAATATGTCCCGCCCACTGTAATGTTTTCCCATTAAAAACCCCTCACATGTACCGGACAGAGCAGTCTGGATGTGCACAGTAACAGAGCTACAAAATGAAGTTCAGCACTGACACTCACCGAATTGAGAGAAGTGGGTACCGGATTTCTGTGACTAAAAGACCAGGCATTAATTTTTTTCAAACTGTGCTCAGACACGGGACCTAAATGAGGCAGGGCATAATTCAAAGCCGGTGATTATTAACAAAATGTTGCTTGTTGTTTGCACTGTACGTAACATGGTGTTAAGTTTCACACATATCCCTGGGTGTGACAAACCAAACAGCTGTAGACCAGAGCCCTTTGCGTGGCTGCGAACCCTCCCCCTGACATGCACCTGCTAAATGACTAAGACCGAAAAAGCCTGCGATTTGTCACTTTTCCATTTTCACTCCTTCGTCTCCCATCATATTTTAAAAGTTTGTGCGCACACTGATTACATTTCGATCATGGATCAAATACGTCTGGCAGAAAAGTCCACACATATGACCAACTTCACAACACTGAGTCGGAAAAAGACACTTAAATGACCCGCAATTCATGGAGGGAAATTGTATGTAACATATCGTTGGTTTGGAGGTTGATGAAAAGAATTGCCGCTTGTTGAGGGACAAATTAATCCAGAAAAAGCAGCTGTTCCTGCAGCAAGCTGCATAAAGACACGAAAGATCAGGTATTTAATCAAGGAAATTTAGAAGCCTAATTGGTGCTGGGATCTGATTCCTTGTAGATCGTTCAGCGCCTCCTGGCTGTAACTAATCTGTTACATACATATAGCAGATTTAGTCCGTTTTATACGTATAACGGATTTCATTAACTGGTCAACCTGAATCCATTATATGCATGTTTTAATGTGTGTGTGTGTGTGTATATATATATATAGATATATATACACACACACACACACACACACACACACACACACACACACACACACACACACACACACACACACACACACACACAACATGTAAATTTATAACATTCTACATCTGTATCCAGACCATATCGGAATTCTGCTGTTGTGCAAGACTTCCAATCTATCAACATCAATCACCCTTTAGGCCTCATAAGGAAACATTAGTTTATCATCCTTGACATCAAAAAAGTGATGAGGGCAGGCAGATTTTTTTCCCCTCCTAGAAACGGGGAACAAGCAATACAGTAAAATTTTGAAGTTGGGAAATGAAACTTCCCATTGTAGTATGTCAGAAGTATCCTACGAAAAAATCTTGTGGTCTGACTCAGTAAACTTTGCCCATCTTCGGCCAAAGTATACTGGCCACCTAGCAGCTGTGCCGGTTCTTGCACCAGCTGTACCACTGTCAATAAAATTCTGAAAAAAAGAAAAAAAAATCTAAATTTATGTGGGTCGATATCGGCATGTGGACAAGGATGGTAAACTTATGTTTTGTTTTTTTAATGGGCCCTTATTTCTGTAGCCCTTTACAGCAGATTGATGTGTTCAAAGTGCTTTACAGTCAAATCAAAGATCAATAATTCACAAATTAGTTACAACAGCACAACACATCACAGCACCACTAGGTATTAAAAACCCTTTCAAATAAATAAGTCTTGAGCTTTGATTTATTTTTTTTATTTTTTATTATTAATTATTGTCCTTAAAAACAAACATTAAAATCAAGTCTCAAATGAACTGGAAGCCAGTGGAGTGAGTAAAGTACAGGCGTCATATGCTCACGCCTGGAAGTGTTCGTTAACAGATGAGTAGCAGCATTTTGCACAAGTTTGGACGTGTGCACGCGATGACTGGTTAACACCAGCACAAAGTGCTTTACAGTAATCAAGTCTGGAGCTGATGAAAGCATGAATGGCCATCTCAAGATGGCAAAAGCTATTTGCCCAACCGCTGGGCAGATAAGTCATACATTGAACATTACACGCCCAATCGTTGGGCAGATAAGTCATACATTGAACATTACACGCCCAACCGTTGGGCAGATAAATATAACATCTTACCTTATTCACCCAACCGTGATTGCGTATTTGACACGTTTTGTGCATCTAAAACTATGTTTTTTTACACCACTTTTTTAAGGCATGAAAAGCGGTGTATGTTTGGCACATCTAATGGTGCCATCTTTAATTACTGCAAAAAAAATGACAAACTTCATAAGCATTTTGAATGGAAGCCTGTTAACGACGATGAAACAGTTTTTATCAACAAAATGCTGCTTGTTGCCTGTAAGATGGTGTTAGTTTGACACAGTTCCCTGGGTGTGATGAGCCAAACAGAACCACTTTAGATCACAGCCCCTCTGCAGACTGTGAACCCTCCCGCAGCCAGCAAGAAAATATCCGCCTTTTTTTCCCCTGCGTTGAAACCGGAAGTGAATTTACAAGTGTGCTCATTGGTCGGTTGTGGTTGGGTGTATATGCTCGCGTATTTACTTTATTGAACCAACGGTTGGGTGTATAGCCACTCCGTCTCAAAATCATGTCTACTGAGGAAGGTTGGGGCTAAAACCCGCAGAAATGTTTGAATTTTTTGTTTGAATTTCCAGACATTGAACGCATTGCAGAAATTCTTCTTTTGAATCATTATACATAACAAGCAACATTATATAGAAAACAATAATACTTGGAAACAAACAACATTATGTTGTATGATGTATGATTCAAGCTGAACCAGTTATCTACAACAGCCCCCCCCCCCAAAAAAAATCTGATAATTCTGTCTACGCCCCTGTGATACTTTTTAAAAACACTTTCCATTCAAATCCATTGCTGCTGTTAAAAAAAATAAAACAACACAACTCAAACATGATTTGCGAGAGATAATCTAAACATGCAGTGACGTTAACTTAAATCCAGCTGTAAACTTGTCTAACATCTTTTAATTTTGGTGACTTGATGTTTCTCTCCTGCTGCGCTCAACAAACTGACAGAACCGGATGTCCGAAAAACCGAACTGCACTTCAACATTACTTACGATATGAAGCTCGTCTGAGGACTCTGAACAAAAATCCTTCCCTCAGTTTTCAGGGAAGGAAAAAAGTGACCGTGAGGCGCCCGAACAAGAAGACCGAGTCAGCCAGGTGAGGAGTTGTGAGGTGCGAAGCGGCTCCTCTTCGGACTGAGAGACGCTCCGCAGCAACCACCTGCCATGTGACAGCCGTGACGCCTTCACTGACACCTCGGAGAACTCAAACACACAGCCAACTGCATTGTTTGCGCTCTAAAAGGCGCATCTTTCACACACAAAAAGAAAAAAAAAAAACCCAAAACGATTATTTCCAGCCTCCGCGCTTAATAACCGCTTCATTCGCAGCAAATTTCTTTGTATTTTTTTTTTATTTATTGGTAAAAGCTGTGCACAGTAAATATTTCTGTATGTCAAGACAAATTTTCAGCTGTAGTTATAAAACCAGAAATTTAAAGAATGATTTTCCTTTGAATGTTTGGTACCAGGCTTTGGAATAGCTATGGCATGTGCCCTTGTAAAATGTGTGTGAATGGCTGCACACATGAATGAATCATCCCCTTCCGTTTAATAATACAATTACTCAAAACCAGCAAGTGATATCATCTTGTCATTGTTTAAATTATAAAGCGCATATAATGAGGATAAGCTGATTTAAAATCTTATCACATGCATTATTGCAGCACTTGAGAAGCCGAGTGAGGAATCTGAGTGTCAGGGTTTGCGTCTGTCCTGGGTTAAGACTTAAGATCCAGGCTATCGGTGACTTCCTGGACTTAACCTTCAGAGTTGTACCTGTATGCGACGAATGAGTTGAACTTGTAGAGACATTCACATACCTCGGCAGTGACCTTCACGTCTCTGGGTCCTCGGGCTTCGAAATCGAGAGACGCCTGTGAAAGGCTTATGGAGTCATGAGGTCACTATGTTTTGCGATACCCTTTTCTTTGCAGGAGAACAAAGGTCCAAGTCTTGAAGGTCCTGGTGCTTCATGTCTCAGTGTATGATGAATCCTGGACAGTAATTAGGGACCTAAGGTGGCAACCAGTCTTTAATACCTGGTCGCTTCAGGGGATCCTTGGGTATCACTGGAATGACTTTGTGCCATATGAACGGTTACTTAAGGAGATGCCAATGATGAACCGGTTGTCTGTCTGGGTTGTTGCTGTCCAGGTGTCATGTAGGTAACTTCACTTGACATATATTATGGAAGGTAGGAGCAGGCACTCCTTTTACGTTTTCTACATTAGATTAGATTAGCTAGAACTTTATTGATGGACTGCATTTATAAAGCGCTTTTCCATCTGCATCAGATGCTCAAAGTACTTTACACATCAATGCCTCACATTCACCCCAATGTCAGACTGCTGCCATGCAAGGTGCCCACTATACACCGGGGGCAACTGGGGGATTAAGGACCTTGGATTTGAACCGAGGATCCTCTGGCCTCAAGCCCAATGCTTAACCACTAGACCATCACCTCCCCTTGATGCCTTGGAAAGACTCAGGGAAATTGAGGTTCCAGCAGCATTGTATAGCAGTACACAGGGTAAGAAGCACACAGAGTATGAAAAGTGTAAGTTAAAAAGTGTGATTTTGAAGTTAAATGTAGCTTTGTCAGTTTCCTAATTTTCCCAAAGCCTAGGTCTGGAGACCGCTTTTTTCCCATCAATTTTCCCCAGATATTCTGAATAGTCTGAAAGGTTTAAAAAATTCTGGTAAATATAATTTCCTTAAAAACGTATTTCTTCTCCTAAATTCGGAACTATAAACAATCATTTTGAAATAAAAAATAAAAATTTGACTAACTGAGGCATAATTCTGAATTAAATATCAACATTTCGACTTTTAGAGTGAATGTTATTAAATTAAAAATAAATAAATAAATTCCGTCACTCTAATTTATAAATATGAAAGAAAAGTTTCACTTCTGACTTTAGACATAAGTAAAAAAAAAAAAAAGAAGTCAAAATTAAAAGCTACAACTAATAATTCCAAATGTAAAAATATCAATTTTTAAAGTCAAATCTGATACATATAAGTTCAAAATAAGATTCCAAATCCAATGCTATTAAAAATTTTGATTTTGTAAATAAGAATTATAAAAATATTAACCTTCAATGTCAAAACACCGTGGGGGGAAAAATGGAAACTTCAAAATTTAAAGTGAAAAACTTTACATACTATAGAGGAAAAAACGAAATTAAAGTTATAATTGTGGAATTTGAATTTATGTTTTGTTTTTTGTTTTGTTTTTTTACTTCCTGTCATAGTTATAGGAAAGTCAAAACTTGATATTTGTCATAATTTCGTGCACAAAGTCCAAATTTGATTGCAAAGTAGAAATTGGGGCTGAGTAACATATTTTTACGTTTAAAGTTGTCCTTTAATTACATGAAATAGTCTTAATTCCAAACAAATAATGGTCTTTAACCTTGAAATAATATTAACATACATCAACAAACGAGCGTCAAATAAAAGATCATTTTTTAAAGTTCTGCATTCAGACTGGATGGATTCAAGGCGATATAACACTGCCCTCTAGTGATAAAATCTACACTTGCAACCTACAATGGATTTTCCTGTAAAATTGCATTTACCAAAGTAAATATTCCTACAGCTGTAAGGGTAAAGGTGCATTCACTCATTAAACACGAAGGTTTGGATCACCAAATGTGTCATTAGCAGAATTAGACCCGGATCAGCTGATCCTGTCAAAAAGACTGAGACAGTTTGTGCTCAAACACACATCATATCGAAGCTCGTCAATGCTGATAACTCAATAAATCAGTATTCTTTCAAACCTCACAACCTTCTGTTGCTACAGTCTGAATATCTAAATAAAAATTTAAAACATATTAAGGACCATCTTCACATCCCAGCATTAGTTAATCCAAGTTCAAGTGATCCAGGATCTTTACTTGTCTGTAGTAGTTTGTCTTCATTTTGCAGGTTTTTGTGCTGGTTTAACTTTCGGAGGTGATCCAGGTGTGATTCAGTTTCTTTAAGTTATTCTTGATATTTTGCCAGTAACTCAAAATCAGATCCCATGTGTTGCTTGATCATGCACAAATGCAAATAGTTCCAGATCCAAATCAGGATGTGGCAGATTGCTGCTCTTGTGTGCAGCTGACTGAGTGCTGCTGAAGTGTATTTCTGATTTCTGCTGCAGATGGATGACATCAGCAATAAAGGCCGACATGCACGTAGTGATCTATTTTCCTCCTGCATGAGAAGCAAAGAACTGGAGCACCAAGACCAGATGGATGAATAAATCAGAACAAATGATGAGACCCTGGAGTCACTGATGTCTGGATACTTAATTCTAAATGCACAAAATATCCTTCAAGACAAGCTGTAAGTGTGTCAGGTATCAAACAAGGTACAAATATCCTGCTGTGCTTCCTGTTCTTTCATTTCGTTTATTATTGTGCATTTTTAAAATTACAACATGCATTAAAATTGTGAGAGCAGTTTCCTTGCAAGGTCAATGTTAGATGTAAGATTTTAAAATTTTATTTTTTTTTTTTTTTAAGTCAACATCTGTGATTTCCAGCTGGTTATCAACTCAGATTCTACAGAAACATGTGATGTGAATAAGTTCTGACCCACTGAAACTCACCAGGAGTGCCAATAAGTTCAGGGAGAGTGTTTTCTTCCATCCTTCAGCAGCATGAAGTTTTTTTCTTCTTTTTTCTGGGACACTTCTGCTTTCACTCAGATGATGCTGCTGGAGTCTGTTGTGTGTCTGCTTTGTTATTCACTGTCACCTCAATTGATTGTTAAAGCTGCAGTGTGTAAGATTTAAGAAATGGAATAGTGTTCACAACTATCTGTTCATTAATGTGTAATTACCTGCAACAACAAATTGATGTGTTTTTGTGAGCTTATCTGCATGGGGGGGGGGGGGGGCTCATGGAGGCCAGTGAAAGTATCATGCAATTTGCAACCTCACCACTAGATGGCACCACATCCTACACACTGTAGCTTTAAATAACAAAATAAATGGTAAATGGACTGCATTTATATAGCGCTTTTCCAGCCGCATCAGCCGCTCAAAGCGCTTTACAATTATGATTCACATTCACCCATTTACATAAACACACTCACCCACCAATGTCAACAGCTTCAACATCTGAGCAACCCTTTTAATTTTAGGCAGAATTCACATGAAGAAAGACTCAAACCTCTCTCCAATCACAGCTACTGAAGGTTGCACCTGCTTTACAGCATCCTACTTTTTATTTTATTTTATTTTTACATTTGTTAATGGATCAAAGCTGCTCCCCATGTTATGCAGATATTTAAATTGGGCCCAAAATGCAGACACAGGCACTTAACATTTAGTAAAAATGATGATTTTGTTTACAAAAAGTGCAAAGTTCAGGGTGGTCCAGTACTGGTTACAAGTTAGGTGGTGGTGGTAGTGGTGAACAAAATTGTCCTTGAAGTCCAGCTGGTCTGAAGACTTGGCGTGGGCAAAACAGGTGGTGAGACTGGGCGTGGCCAGCTGAGATAATACAGGAAACAAACAAAGTTAATTCAAGTCTCAAAAAGCAGTTCACCTGAACAGAATGTTGAGAGCACTAAGCACTACATCCAAGTGTACTACAGGAGGTAACTCAACAAACTGGCAAGGAGCGGATGAATGAGCTGGTCTTTTAAACTGCACTAGAGCAGCTGATTGACTGCAGGTGTGAGTGACAAGCAGATCAGCCACAACACTCACAACACAAGCATGCATGCCGGTGGAGGGGAAGCACAGAAGAAGACACACACAGAAAAATGTAAAATCCTAACACCCCACCTCTAAAAAGTATTCACCTGTAGCCAGGTATAATGTGAAAGTATCCTTGGCCTTCTCCAGCTGCTGGGGTCCTCAACACTGAGGCACCTGTGTGCTGGATCATGCACATAGACATGCATCACATGGGCGAAATGTCATACTTCTCATCTAGCTCTCCCTCAGTAACCGTTCATTTGACAGAAAGTTATTCCAACAGTACCTGAGGATCCACTGATTAAAAGTAAAAGTCACAGACCAAGGTCAAAATTTGCGCCCAGTGCTTATATAGAAAGAATATTTTGAATTGTTTTTTGAGGAATAGGTGAAAGATACACTGTTGCATACTAATATTATCACAGTGTTATTAATCAAATGAGCAAAAACCTGCAGTATGCCTTATCAAAAACAAACTGGATGATAAAAACAAGTGTGAAATATACTGGGTGATGGTGGGGGTGGGGGGTGCATGCACACCCCTGCCTGCAGCTCACCATATAGCAGCTTTTTTTTTAGTAAAGAATATGAGGTGAGTATGACGAATGCACACAGAACTGAATATGATGGTTTCACAGAATCACAGAATTAATTTGAATGATTCATATTTGACATTTCGATTGCAGGTGTCGAACGCTCTCTAGGGTTTTTTTTCTGTAACATATCACTTAAAGATACACCTGTTTGGGCTGTCTGGGCTTCAGCAGTCTCTGACACCAGCTCTTTCTGACCAACACTTGAGTTCCTGCAGCTATGTGAGAGACTGGAAGTCTCTGTGCAACTCAATTTCACTGGGTGATCCTTCCCATGCTTATCCAGACACCATTCAAAGGAGGAAATTGTTGATGCTATAATCACTTTATCTGTCAGATTGTTCTAATGATTTGTTGTCCAGCAGAAGAAGGAATAGTGTCTAATTTTGTTTTTTGGCTGTTTTATGAGCCAGTTGTCAATTTTGACCTAATCAGTACAGCTTAAAATGACACTTACAGTCCAGCCTCAGTGTACCATGGCCGACACAAAAAAGTATGGTGGTCATCCCAGGGTGGCAGCTATAGCCAGGTACGGGTCAGTGAAGAAGTACACAGGGGCCAAAATTTAAAAATGCTTCAATCATATTGGAAAGTATACTACATTATTTGTCTTATCATAAAGATTCCAAAAGGTTTGGACTATCTATAACTGAATGTTAAGTTGTGGGGCAAAAACTGCAAAAATGATAATTGTTCCAATTTTGGTAAAAAGTGATGCAAATTACTGGCTGAGCTAATAGGATCAATAAATGGAGTAGTTCTGACTGTGCTCAATGCTTTGGTCTCCATAGTAAAGGTCAGTCAAGGTTGGCATCCATTGGACTCTATGACATGACGCGACATATGTTACTTCATAAATGTGATAACTATGCAGGACAGATGGTGCGGACTATTCTTTTTAAAAACCCTATTAATGCAACCAATAATTTCCATCACTTTTTTTACCAATTATTATTATTATTATTATTATTATTATTATTATTATTATTATTTTATTTATTTCTTTTTTTTTGCAGGATTTTTTTTGTTGTTGCAGTTTTTACCCCATAACTACAAATCCTTCAGTCACAGCCAGTCCAAACTATGCCTTATTGGAATCATTATGATTAGGCAAATAATGTGGTATACTTTCCAGTATGATAGGAACATTTTTAAGTGTTGGCCCATTCCTGGCTGCAGCTACCACCCCGGGATGGCCACCATACATTTTACAAGAAGTAAGACTTAAGACATAGGCCCTGAGGCTCACTGGTGCGGGTTCTTATCCTCTAATTCTATAGCGTAAATTGAATGACAGTCGACGATTACCCCCTCGTCCTGAACGGGACACCAGTTTGACGCAGGTTACATCCCCCAGCCAATAAGGCTAGTGGTACCCATCTACAACTGGATGGATGGGGACAATGCAGATGAAGTGTCTTGTCCTATGACAGAGACAGGTAAATGGTTTGCATTATAGCGCCTACATGGTCAAAGCGCTTTACAGTGATGCCTCAAATTCACTCATTCACCCATAAAATAAGTACTGTCCTGTGATTTTCTCATTCATGTGTCCTTGTGTTGCTATTTTATGGTACAGATTGCAGTTTCAGCCTTTTTTTCCGGCGGGGCTGCACAGCTTCCAAAGTTATATTTGTTGTACATAACATTTGTAGGCTGTACACAACAAAAATAGGTAATTAGGCAAACAGCCAACTCCTCTCGTAACGCGATGACACACAAGTAGCCTCTGCATTCCGTCCTACCCTGCCTGCCATTGGCCAATCGGCACGCCACTCATAATTTCCCGTCATAAACTCCTATCTGATTGGCTAGCGGTGCACCTAAGGCGGTTCCACGAACGCTATTGGTGGGAAAACTAGGTTAGTGGTCCGACAGGCATGACGGTGAAGAGAAACTGGGTCACCGATTGAAAATCGTTTATGTCACAGTTCTGTACGTCGCTGTTGGATGATTCCCAGCGCTGTTCAATGGACAGACGGACGTCGCCGGACGGGCGTGTGTCTTGTAAGTACACAAGGCGAGAAAGCGTCGCCGTTTGCCGTCGTTTTGTTGATAAACCCGTGATGTTTTTCTGTGATGGTTGTGGTCATATATCGAGGAGGGTCGTTAGCTCGCTGGCCAAGTCATGACAGTGAGCTAGCAGCTGTATGCTAATTTTAGTCAGTGCTGCTATGGAGAAAATGTGGAGAAACGCCCCACACTTTGACAAGCAGGCTGTCAGAAATCTAAGTGCCGGTCAATGGTCTGGTTGAATACTAATTAATGCTGACCTCGGTTGGAGCGACCAAGTGAAGAGTGCTAAGCAGAGCTAGTATGCTAGCAGTGTAAACAGGCCTGGAACACACACGATTTCTTCGGCAGCATTAATCCTGCTGAGAGAAACTTGAAAACCTCCATCACACAGGTACCTGCACACAAATGTATTCCATTGTAGCATTGTTGGGCCACAATGGAAACAAGCGTTTATGCTTTTTTCTGTTACCCAGTATATTATGTACCCATATTTATTTAATACATTTTTATACTGTATTATTTTACACATGTTTACAATTTATACGAATAAAAATCAATCAATCAATCAGTCAATCACCTGGGGTGGTTCAGACACTGGCTTCTTCTTCTGTTATGACATGTTGTGACAGTGCAGGTTTTGTCTCGGCAGAGGCTGCCAGCAGATCACGATGGTCAGAACTGCTGTCTGTTCCCAGCTAAGAGCTGTTGCTTTTCACTGTTTAAATAATTTGTCATTTCCACCATCTTCTGTAAGACACTCTAATGCAAGGGATCCCTTTGTTCGATTTTACCTTGTATTTATGTCAGCCCAATTTGCATTATTGCATTGCTGCACTACTGATTCACTTTCTCTTAGAGCCCGACCGATATGGATTTTTTGAGGCCGATGCTGATAACGATATTTGGATGAAAAAAAAAATGCAGATAGCCGATAAATCAGCCGATATTATTATTTTTTTAAAATTAATAAAATGTTCTTTTTTTTGGACCCTTAACAAAAAGGTATGAGCTAAAAGCTGAAGCTTTGTCCTCATATTGATTAACTTTATAACAGAAAAGAATTTTCAAGTTCAAAAATGCAATCAAGAATTAAACCTTTGTGAAATTAGCAAATACATATCCTTAAAAAGAGTTGTGAAATACATCTGATCTTGTACCTCTTGCTGCTGCAACTTAGATATAGGTTCAGGATAAGGATATAGATCCTTATAAACTTACTTGTATGCTTTTGTCAGCCGATCAGTGCAGTGTGACGGTAAGCAGCTCTCAGTTGAATGGAGTCAGAGCTCCATCTACTGGACAAACAGTGCAAGGACATTTTACATTGCAGACACAGACATTATTTCAGTAACTGTTCTGTTTATGAGAAATTATCGGCGTTCTGTCGGCAAAATTTCGGCCGGTAGTGAGTACTTTGAACGATCCTCGTGTAAAAAGATTGATACTCAAGCTTTTTTCTCTCCCGCACACACTGACTGCTGCGCACGCAGATTCATCAAAGCCTACTCTCTGTCTGTAAGAGCAGCGCTGCGCTGTGTCACACAACACGGAGTAGCGCACCCTTGTATTGTGGTCTGTCAGCCCTCTACCTCAGGAGATTTTGTTTTAAGTTGTGTTGAGTGCTATTTTTTTTTAAACAAAAATGTTGATTGTGATAATAAAGCATTTTGTTGTCACGTACAATGTTTGGCAAAATTCTATCCTAGGTCTTTTGGATCCTTTGGATCTATGAAGCTTTATATTGTATGGCCTTGCCTTACAATATAAAGCGCCTTGGGGCAACTGTTTGTTGTGATTTGGCGCTATATAAAAAAAAAAAAAATTGATTGATTGATTGAAATATGAAAAAGTATTGGTATCGATATCGGCAATACTGGGCCTGTATTTACTTGGTATCGGATCAATACCAAAATTCCCGGTATCGCCCACCTCTAAAAGTTAAACAAAAAAATGTATGCTGGTATTGCAGACCGAACGGTCCGCCCCTAAAAATTGGTTTGCCCTGCCTTCACTGCGCATGCGTCATTTGGGACCACAGCACCTCGTCTGAGACAGACTCTCTTCACCCAAAGCAATCAAAGGGAATAATGTGATTATTAACCATCAGATAAGGTAAAACCTCTTAAATCACTCTGAAGTCTGTTTTAAGAGGCTGTTTTAAGCAGAAATGAGGTGATAATTGCCTCATTTTGCTACTGATGCACTGAAATGATGTATGCGCAGCTGCATGTCAGACGTCTGCCGTGCAGCTGCTGCGCTCTGATTGGTCTGCCGTCTTTTATCATGAAATAATGCTGAATTTATGTGGAAATGATTGTTGTTCAAAAGCTTCAGATATCTGTCGCTGAGATAGATGATGACTGGAGTGCAGTTTTAAGCAGAAACAAGGTGATAATCACAGCTGACACTTAGAAATGACAATGCTGACGCTCCAAAATGACGCATGCACAGTGTAGGCAGGGGGGATGGTTCAATTGGTGACGGCGACGCCAGCACCATAGACAGAGAAAGGCATCCTAGTTAATGTGGCTGTGGAACAATGCTGGATCTTCCCCATGCACCAGATTTGCCATTCCCTGAGCAGATGTCAATGCTGGATAACTGTGTTATCAGAGAAACAGTAAGGCTTAAACTGCTCGATTTCAAAGCTTGGGGCAGTTAATTTTTGCTGCTCTTAATAACATAATACAGTGTTTACTGTCTGTATTTATTTTTGATATAGGGATGCACGATCCACAATTTTACACTTCTGATCTTGATACCTGAATTTGGATATCTGCCAATACCAATACTTTTCCGATCCGATACCAGAACTCTGTTTGCTTTAATATTATTATTATCATTATTGTTGACTTTATATGAGGATTTTCTTAAAAAGGAGACTTGAAAGTTCAGCTATAATTTGCCAGAAGGTGCATCTAAGATGAAAGCCTAGATGTGATGTTTTAGTGAAAGAATTAATTACTTTTATTTTTATAGACTTAAAGAGAAAAGACAGCACTCTGTCTGTCTGTCTCTCCTCAATTTTCAATTTCAGTGGAGCTTTATTGATATGGGAGATATGTTTACATTGTCAAAGCAAGCGTTACAGAGTAAAAATGAAAAATTATGTCCTCTGCTTGTCTCTCTCCCTCTCTCTCACTCGCTTTCTCTCTCCCTCTGTCTCTGTTTTTGTTCCTCTCCCTGTTTTCATGCTGCTCAAACTTTGAACTTTTTGGAAACAGGTAGCCTTTCAACTGTCAGATAAATGTATCATTACCGACGCTCACGCACAGTATTTTAATGGAGACTTTTTTCCCCTTTCAGTGGACAGAATCTCTGTTCGCTGTGCTCCTCGGCTGCACGCTGAGCTGGCTTTTCATAGCGTTTGACAGCCTCGGGACAGTGAAGCAGCTAACTTTTTAGCACACATTTTCAGCAACAGTTAAGTTTTCAGAAAATCTCTGCTTGAAGAACAGACAATTTAAACCTGAGAGCCGGATGGAAATTTGCCGCTAACCGCAGCTAGAACACTGCGGAAGAGAGCTCTCTTAAACAGCCCGGCTTCAAAAACCTCCCATCCTCCCACTTGGCAGTAAACAAGCAGAGAGCAAACAACATGAGTTGAGAGGATTCACAGTGACTCTTCTCCGGTATTGGAAAATGTCGTGGATTGCATCTGTATTTTCCGATACGTGAATTACGTCTGTATTGGAACCTGATATCAGTCCGAGATCGGATCGGTCCCATCCCTAATTTGATGCAGTCCTTTGTATGGGAAAATGCACATAGTTAGTGTGGCAGTAGCAGTGAGCGAGTCTGCTTAATCTAAGCAATTTACTGTTGGTCAGACAAAAATGTGACATGGTGACAAAACAATGTCATACTGATGATGGAAGTTGAGCAGATAGGTGTCTCTATGCCACGGATGGTTAGAATTAATCCAACCTGCCCCCCCCCCCCCCCCCCATAAAGATACTGGCCGCCCTGCTCTTTTAAATGTTGATATTGGCCATTGAAAAGCATATATCTGTCAGCCACTAGTCTCTTCTGCGTGAAGGACGTGAACTGTGACAAAATGGCTGTTAGTATTGAGGAAATCAAATATGAAAAAAATGCAGATAAATTTCTAAATATATGCTAAAACCAACCTCAGATACGATATGAAAGATTTTTCTCATATTTTTGTCGATCATTGTTGCAAGCAAATGTGAATAAATATCTTTACCAAACAGCAAAATGTGCTGCTGAATGATGAAAATGACCATCTGTTCCTGCACATTGCTACCAGAGATTTTTTGAATACCAGGCAGTGCACACCGAGAAAAACAGAGCATAAAATGTTGATTGTGATAATAAAGCATTTATTATCACAATCTGTAATTTTTTTCTGTAATTTAATCTGTTTTTCTGTAATTATTGTATAGCTTTTGCCTTACAATATAAAGCGCCTTAGGGCAACTGTTTGTTGTGATTTGGCGCTACATAAATAAAATTGATTTGAATTGATTTGATTTGATAAACAAAAGACATCAATTGTATGAACTCATGGAAGAAGACATGTCATTGTAATGGATGATGTAATGGATGTTGGTGCTTTGGCAGTGATACAGTTTTTTAAGATGCGGGTAGAAAGTGAACACCATTGGTGTCACCAGAACAGACACTGCTAGTGGTCTTCTTTTGCTTGCACACTGTCGTAACTTTTTCATTCAATGTCAGAGTGAAACCAGTGAAATATTGGATAACCAGGCCACAAAACATCATTATCAGGATGTGCCTGTTTTTGTCATGCGTTTTCAGCGTGTGGGTGCAGTGATCACAATTATGTGCTACTTGAAAAGAGATGATAATAAGGTTTATAAGTGCAGGAAATTGGAGAAAACATGAGCAATACAAATATCACAGTACTTTCTCTTTATAGCCGCCTGTTGGTTGATATAAGATCCAAAAGTAGCTTTTATTCACCAGCCATATAAACTGTGACAACAAAGAAAGACGTCCAGAGTGCAGGTTTGACCGTGGACTTCTAGTTATCTGGACTATGGATGTTACAATTATTGCCCAAGTTGGGAAAAAACCCCAGGATATTCCAAGTCATGTTTCATTGTGAAAAAGATAATCTGACACACTGCATCCTGATAAGATTTTATCTGGCATTTTTACCGGAGGCCAACATATGGACATTGGGTATTGCGAAGACCTGGCGTCTGTCCTTCTGTCCATCAGTCTGTCTGTGTACAGCATAAGTCCAGTTCTATTACGGCCACAGTCTTCAAACTCACATGGAAAATTCTTGGGACACAGACCTTGGACAAGTTCAAAGATGACTAACCTTGTCATATTTTAAAAGGTATTTTAAGAAGTTAAAAACTCACATTCTGTGTGAACCTGTTCCATTATTTTTGAGTGGCAGGTGTGACAGCCAATCAGCATAGAGCTGTACAGTGACATCAGTGGCTGGTCTCTCCAAAACCACTTCATTTTGTGTGTTTATAGACATCTTCTTCTTTGTCTTTCGGATGTTTCCGTCAGGGGTCGCCACAGCAGATCAATCGTTTCCATCTCACCCTGTCCTCTGTATCTTCCTCTGTCACACCAACCACCTGCATGTCCTCTCTCAGCACATCCATGAACCTCCTCTTTGGTCTCCCTCTTCTCCTCCTGCCTGGTGGCTCCATCCTCAGCATCCTTCTCCCTATATACCCTGGGTCCCTCCTCTGCACATGTCCAAACCATCTCAATCTCGCCTCTCTGACTTTGTCTCCAAACCGTCCCACCTGAGCTGTCCCTCTGATATGTTCATTCCTAATCTTGTCCATTCTTGTCACTCCCAAAGAGAATCTCAACATCTTCAGCTCTGCCACCTCCAGCTCTGCCTCCTGTCTTTTTGTTAGTGCCACTGTCTCTAAACCATACAACATAGCTGGTCTCACTACTGTTTTGTAAACTTTCCCCTTCACTCTTGCTGATATTCTTCGGTCACAAATCACTCCTGCCACCTTTCTCCACCCACTCCACTCTGCCTGCACTCTCTTCTTCACCTCTCTACCACACTCTCCATTACTTTGAACAATTGACCCCAAATATTTAAACTCATCTACTTTCACCACTTCTACTCCTTGTAACTGCACTATTCCACTGGGCTCCCTCTCATTCACACACATGTACTCAGTCTTGCTTCTACTGACTTTCATTCCCCTTCTCTCCAAAGCATATCTCCACTTCTCCAGACTAGACTCAACTTGCTCTCTACTCTCACTACAGATCACAATGTCATCTGCAAACATCATAGTCCATGGGGACTCCTGTCTGATCTCATCTGTCAACCTGTCCATCACCACTGCAAACAAGAAAGGACTCAGAGCTGATCCTTGGTGTAATCCCACCTCCACCTTGAATGAGTCTGTCATTCCGACTGCGCATTTCACCGCTGTCACACTATTCTTGTACATGTCCTGTACTACCCTAACATACTTCTCTGCCACTCCAGACTTCCTCATACAATGCCACAACTCTTCTCTTGGCACCCTATCATAAGCTTTTTCTAAGTCCACAAACACAATATAACTCTTTCTGTCCTTCGCTATACTTTTCCAACAGTATTCTCAGAGCAAACATTGCATCTGTAGTGCTCTTTCTCGGCATGAAACCATATTGCTGCTCACAGATCTTCACCTGTTTTCTAAGCCTAGCTTCTACTACTCTTTCCCATAACTTCATGCTGTGGCTGATCAGCTTTATGCCTCTGTAGTTACTGCAGCTCTGCACATCACCCTTGTTCTTGAAAATAGGAACCAGCACACTTCGTCTCCACTCCTCAGGCATCCTCTCACTTTCCAAGATATTATTAAACAATCTGGTTAGAAACTCTACTGCCATCTCTCCTAGACATTTCCATGCCTCCATTGGAATGTCATCTGGACCAACTGCCTTTCCACTCTTCATCCTCTTCATAGCAGCCCTCACTTCTTCCTTGCTAATCTCTTTTACTTCCTGATTTACTCTCACCACATCATCCAGCCTTTTCTCTCGCTCATTTTCTTTATTCATCAACTCTTCGAAATATTCCCTCCACCTTCTCAGCACACATTCCTCACTTGTCAGCACATTACCATGTGCATCTTTTACCACCCTAACCTGCTGCACATCCTTTCCAGCTCTGTCCCTTTGTCTGGCCAATCGGTACAAGTCCTTTTCTCCTTCCTTACTATTCAACTTCTTGTACAGCTCGCAATATGCCTTTTCCTTTGCTTTTGCCACTTCTCTTCTTGCCTTACGCCGCATCTCCTTGTACTCCTGTCTACTTTCTTCATCTCTCCGACTATCCCAAAACGTTCTCGCCAACCTCTTTCTCCTTATGCTTTCCTGGACCTCTTTATTCCACCACCAAGTCTCCTTGTCTTCCTTCCACTGTCCAAATGTCATACCCAGTACTGTCCTAGCTGTCTCCCTCACCACATCTGCAGTACTCTTCCAGTTGTCCAAAATTGCTTCCCCTCCAACTAGTGCTTCTCTCACCTGCTCGCTAAATTTCACACAACAGTCTTCCTCCTTCAGCTTCCACCATCTGATCCTTTGTTGAGCTCTCACTCTCTTCTTCTTCTTTACCTCTAAAGTCATCCTACAAACAACCATCCTATGCTGTCTAGTGACACTCTCTCCTGCTACCACCTTACAGTCTGTGATTTCTTTTAGCTTGCATCTCCTATAAAGAATGTAGTCCACCTGTGTGCACCTTCCTCCACTCTTATGTTACCCTATGCTCCTCCCTTTTCTTAAAGTAGGTATTCACCACAGCCATTTCCATCCTTTTTGCAAAATCAACTACCATCTGTCCTTCCCCATTCCTATCCTTGATACCATATCTACCCATTACTTCCTCATCACCTCTGTTCCCTTCACCAACATGCCCATTGAAGTCTGCTCCTATCACCACTCTTTCATGCTTGGGCACGCTCTCCACCACCTCATCTAACACACTCCAGAAATCTTCTTTCTCCTTCATCTCACAACCTACCTGTGGGGCATATGCACTGATGATATTCATCATCACCCCTTCAATTTCCAACTTCACACTCATCACCCTGTCAGACACTCGCTTAACCTCCAACACACTTTTAACATACTCTTCCTTTAAAATGACCCCAACACCATTTCTCTTTCTGTCCTCACCATGGTACAACAACTTGTACCCACCGCCGATGCTCCTGCTCTTACTTCCCTTCCACTTGGTCTCTTGCACACACAATATGTCTACCTTTCTCCTCTCCATCATATCAGCCAGCTCTCTCCCTTTACCAGTCATACTACCAACATTCAAAGTCCCCACTCTCATTTCCACCCTTCTAGTTTTCTTCTTCTCCCGCTGTTCGTGGCAACGTTTTCCTCCTCTTCATCGTCGTCGTCGTCTTCGCCCAGCAGTAGCCCAATTTCCACCGGCACCCTGTTGGGCAATAGGTTGTTAACCCGGGCCGCGACCGATCCGGTATGGGAATTCGATTCTGAGTCTGCATAGTTGGGTTGGCTTGTTTTACGCCGGATGCCCTTCCTGACGCAACCCTCCTCATTTATCCGGGCTTGGGACCGGCACTCAGAATGTACTGGCTGCACACCGCATGTGGCCGAGTTTGTGTGTTTATAGACATGTTTCTCATATATTATGGAAAAGCTAGCGAGAAATAAATACTTGTAAAACCGGAAATGCTGTTTTTGGAACCTAATACCACCTCTGAACTTATTTTGTGGACATTAGCATGGTGACGTCACAGGATGGTAGCTACCTACAAAACTATTTAGTTTGTGTGTAAATATATCCTCTTTGTCATATATTATGTAAAGGCAAGCAAGAAATAACCACTTATAAAACTAAAAAGGCTATTTTTAGAACCAAATAATAATAACTTAAAGCAATATGTCTCAAAAATCGAAAATGCACAACAAAACAAATGAGGAACGAATGGGAGGAAACTGGAGTCAACGTCTGTGACCGAACTGTAAGAAACCGCCTAAAGGAAATGGGATTTACATACAGAAAAGCTAAACGAAAGCCATCATTAACACCTAAAGAGAAAAAACAAGGTTACAATGGGCTAAGGAAAAGCAATCGTGGACTGTGGATGACTGGATGAAAGTCATACGAGATCTATTAGAAAAGTATCCGACCTTATTATTTTTTTCAAAAACCATATGGATTTGAATCACGTGTGATTGCGTCAGACAAGCTTGAACCCTTGTGCGCATGCGTGAGTTTTTCCACGCCTGTCGGTTGCGTCATTTGCCTGTGAGGAGTGGTCCAGCCCCCTCGTCGGATTTTCATTGTCAGGAAATGGCGGAATGATTTGGGCTTTTTTTCCATCAGAGTTTTTTTCAGAAACTGTTAGAGACTGGCAGCTGGAAACCATTAGAAAAATTAATCTGGCTTTCGGTGAAAATGTTACGGGCTTGGTAGCGAATAAGGAGTGTTACTGTCGCTTTAAGGATGGCCCCCAGTGGCTGTGGGGCGCGCCGCGCTCCGAAGCCACCATCAACAGGCTGAACGACCATTTCATTTCTAAACGGATGGCTGTCTGGATCCGTGACCATTGTGAGCCATTTCTCTGGTTATCACGAGCTGGACATCAACCATTTTCCGGCAGATTTCACTTTTAACAAGAGATTTTGTCATGGAAAGCCGAGCGGAGGCTTTGCGCGTCATGATGGATTAGCTACTGGAGCGAGACAAAACCACCTCCGTTTTGGTCTCACAGGACGGCTTTGAGATGGCTTTCAGACAGCTGTCGGTGGTTTTTCCATCAAGTGATTATCCGAGAAATTGTGGATGTGCCTGGACATGCCAGAACATGTCCCGTGAGGCTTCATCACAGCGTTGCTGTGCGCCATGCGGCACCGCCCCGACGCGCGGAATTCCTCCGCACGTCTGTCTCAGTGTGCCGAAAAAGTGCTGATGTCCATGTCTTTTCACAATTCCTGTGCTAGTCAGACGACGTCCCGGATAAAACACAGCGTCCAGTTTGGAAATGAACAGCACATTCCACTGTTACAGGAGTTTTTGTCATGGAAAGAGGAGCGGAGGCTTCGCTGTCTGAACGCCATCTCAAAGCTGTCCTGTGAGACCAAAACGGAGCGGGTTTTTTCTCGCTCCAGTAGCGAATCCATCGTGATGCGCGAAGCCTCCGCTCGGCTTTCCATGACAAAATCTCTTGTTAAAAGTGAAATCTGCCGGAAAATGGTTGATGTCCAGCTCTTGTGATAACCAGAGCAATGGCACATGATGGTCACGGATCCAGACGTTGGTCGTTCAGCCTGTCGATGGCGGCCGCCCTACAGCCGCTGGAGGCCGTCCTTAAAGCGACAGTAACACACCTTATTCTCTACCAAGCCCGTAACATTTTCACCGAAAGCCAGATAAATTTTTCTAATGGTTTCCAGCTGCCAGTCTCTAACAGTTTCTGAAAAAATTCTGATGGGGAAAAAAAGCCCAAATCATTCCACCATTTCCTGACAATGAAAATCCGACACGGGGGCTGGACCACTCCTCACTCAAAGCCTGCTCACAGGCGAATGACGCAACCGACAGGCGTGGAAAAACTCATGCATGCGCACGAGGGTTCAAGCTTGTCTGACGCAATCACATGTGATTCAAATCCATATGGTTTTTGAAAAAAATAATAAGGTCAGATACTTTTCTAATAGACCTCGTATTCAGTGATGAATCTCGAATCTGCATTGGGCAAGGTGATGATGCTGGAACTTTTGTTTGGTGCCGTTCCAATGAAATTTATAAAGATGACTGTCTGAAGAGAACATGTAAATGTCCACAGTCATTGATGATATGGGGCTGCATGTCAGGTAAAGGCACTGGGGAGATGGCTGTCATTACATCATCAATAAATGCACAAGTTTACATTGATATTTTGGACACTTTTCTTATCCCATCAATTGAAAGGATGTTTGGGGATGATGAAATCATTTTTCAAGATGATGATGCATCTTGCCATAGAGCAAAAACTGTGAAAACATTCCTTGCAAAAAGACACATAGGGTCAATGTCATGGCCTGCAAATAGTCCGGATCTTAATCCAATTGAAAATCTTTGGTGGAAGTTGAAGAAAATGGTCCATGACAAGGCTCCAAACTGCAAAGCTGATCTGGCAACAGCAATCAGAGAAAGTTGGAGCCAGATTGATGAAGAGTACTGTTTGTCACTCATTAAGTCCATGCCTCAGAGACTGCAAGCTGTTATAAAAGCCAGAGGTGGTGCAACAAAATACTAGTGATGTGTTGGAGCGTTCTTTTGTTTTTCATGATTCCATAATTTTTGCCAGGGGTTGTAGTATACGTAGCTTTCACATCAGGTGAGTTGTGTATGTGTGATGGCTGCAGAATGCATTTTTTTTTAAATTTTTTTTATTTCAGTGTCCATGTTAATTCAGTGGGTGTGTCTGCAGTGATACCTGCAGATATTAACCTCTGCCAAGAAATCATTAATTTGAGGTATCTTTCATTCTTTGAATCATAGCCTTGAACAGAAATGGGATTTCAAATGTCAAAATTTTAGGTGGCCAAAAATTTGACTAGTGGCTACAGCAACTCCTTATTTCAACTTAAAGGCTTGACCACCGGTGAAATCACCTGCTAAGGTGGTGTGTAGCGAGGAAAACCTTTACTGGCGTTGTCCTTCCCTCTGCTAGTCATTGGGTATTTGGTGATATAACCATGTGATTTTGGTCTTCGAGTTGTTTTTTCTGTGGTGTGTATTGTTTATACCAGTGATCAAGCTTTGCAAGCCTCTGTTGGGATTACATAATGAATGAACACACAAGTTTAATTGAAAATGCACCTTTTTTTTTTTTTTAAATCATCCCCTTGAATTAAAGCCAGGAAATTCCTCAAATGAGGTACAGCCAAACCTATTTTTTTTTTAAGTTATTGAGAGCCTTTGACAGATTGTTACTGAACAAGTTCTGTTCAAAGGCAAATAAGTATTGTTTGCAGTCACTTCAGCTGGTAATGTGAACATAGCCTAAATTTGGTTTTCTTATTAGCAACTTTCACCTCACTGTTGTGGTTTTTATATTAACAGCTCTCACACCAGAAAGTGCATCTGCTGTGAACTTCAAACCTCAGTGTGTGTGTGGGTGTGTGCGCATGGTCATTCACAGGCAGCAGCCCACATACCACTTATCGTTACTATTATGCTGCCTTGATGGCCTTTTGAACAATTTATCTGGAAGGGTTGCTGTTGTTGTCGTCTCCACAAAAGAGGTTGTCTTATATTGATTTGTCATCATAATTTCTCAAGTTACTACCCAATTTTTAAGAAATGTCAGGTTTTTGTAAGAGGAAAAATTCATTCAGTTTTGGAGACAGCCTTGATGTGGGTACACATTCATTACTTTTTTTTTTTTTCAATTCAATTTCTTTCATTTATATAGGGCCAACTCATAACAAAGTTGCCTCAAGGCGCTTAACACAAGTAAGGTCTAACCTTACCAACCCCCAGAGTAAGCACACAGGTGACAGAGGTGAGGAAAAACTCCCTCTGATGATTTGAGGAAGAAACCTCAAGCAGACCAGACTGAAAGGAGTGACCATGGAAATGGAGACCTGGAATGGACGTGCGCGCTTCAATCTATTAGCGTCGCTCAGGACAGGAAGGTGCCATTACTAAGGTTGGAGATGTGCCGATCATAAATAATAAACTGGCTTTTTTTTTTCTTTTTTTTTTTTTGCACTAGCGTCACTATTTCTTAACGGATTTTAATAAATGTAGGTTTGTTTCAAAGCCCTTTGAAAGCTCTTTCCAATGAACCTATGCATGTGTGGGTAAAAAAAAAAAAACTTTTATGTAAAATGCAGAAATTTGGGGAGATTATGACAAACTGCTGCTTTTCTCACTCTATTGTCGCTATTTGATAACAAATTTGAATAAAAGTAGGCTTGTTTTAAAGCACTTTAATTGCTCTTCCTAATGAACCCATACGTGCCTGGGTAGAAAAAAAAAATGTTTTATGTAAAGTGTGGAAATTTGAGGATTTTACTGTGCTTGGGGAATTTACTGTTTTTTTTTTTTTTTCTGCCATCATAATTCTCGATGGATTTTTATAAATAAAGCCTTGTAAGTTGTATTCAAGCTGACGAAAAGCTCTAATGAACCCATACATGCCTGGATAAAAAAATCCTTATGTATTAAAATATAAATCTGAAGTATGCCTTGCCATTGTGCTCATTTACCTTGCTGCTTTTTCCACTGTAATATTACAGCTAGTCTTTTAATGACAACATATACTCGTATATGAGTTTTAATAGCATTTTTTTACAAGTAGATATAAAGCCATTCAGAATTTGACTTTTGACCCTCAGCCAGGGTAAAAAGTACCTCCTCCAACCACACTGTTAAAATTTAAATGCCGCCTGTGACCACCATGTACATATCAAATCAATTTTATTTATATAGCGCCAAATCACAACAAACAGTTACCCCAAGGCGCTTTATATTGTAAGGCAAAGCCATACAATAATTATGGAAAAAACCCAACGGTCAAAACGACCCCCTGTGAACAAGCACTTGGCAACAGTGGGAAGGAAAAACTCCCTTTTAACAGGAAGAAACCTCCAGCAGAACCAGGCTCAGGGAGGGGCAGTCTTCTGCTGGGACTGGTTGGGGCTGAGGGAAAGAACCGGGAAAAAGACATGCTGTGGAGGGGAGCAGAGATCAATCACTAATGATTAAATGCAGACTGGTGCATACAGAGCAAAAAGAGAAAGAAACACTCAATGCATTATGGGAACCCCCCAGCAGTCTAAGTCTATAGCAGCATAACTAAGGGATGGTTCAGGGTCACCTGATCCAGCCCTAACTATAAGCTTTAGCAAAAAGGAAAGTTTTAAGCCTAATCTTAAAAGTAGAGAGGGTGTCTTGTCTCCCTGATCCGAATTGGGAGCTGGTTCCACAGGAGAGGAGCCTGAAAGCTGAAGGCTCTGCCTCCCATTCTACTCTTACAAACCCTAGGAACTACAAGTAAGCCTGCAGTCTGAGAGCGAAGCGCTCTATTGGGGTGATATGGTACTATGAGGTCCCTAAGATAAGAAGGGACCTGACTATTCAAAACCTTATAAGTAAGAAGAAGAATTTTAAATTCTATTCTAGAATTAACAGGAAGCCAATGAAGAGAGGCCAATATGGGTGAGATATGCTCTCTCCTTCTAGTCCCCGTCAGTATTCTAGCTGCAGCATTTTGAATTAACTGAAGGCTTTTCAGGGAACTTTTAGGACAACCTGATAATGAATTACAATAGTCCAGCCTAGAGGAAATAAATGCATGAATTAGTTTTTCAGCATCACTCTGAGACAAGACCTTTCTAATTTTAGAGATATTGCGTAAATGCAAAAAAGCAGTCTTACATATTTGTTTAATATGCGCTTTGAATGACATATCCTGATCACAAATGACTCCAAGATTTCTCACAGTATTACTAGAGGTCAGGGTAATGCCATCCAGAGTAAGGATCTGGTTAGACACCATGTTTCTAAGATTTGTGGGGCCAAGTACAATAACTTCAGTTTTATCTGAGTTTAAAAGCAGGAAATTAGAGGTCATCCATGTCCTTATGTCTGTAAGACAATCCTGCAGTTTAGCTAATTGGTGTGTGTCCTCTGGCTTCATGGATAGATAAAGCTGGGTATCATCTGTGTAACAATGAAAATTTAAGCAATGCCGTCTAATACTGCCTAAGGGAAGCATGTATAAAGTGAATAAAATTGGTCCTAGCACAGAACCTTGTGGAACTCCATAATTAACCTTAGTCTGTGAAGAAGATTCCCCATTTACATGAACAAATTGTAATCTATTAGATAAATATGATTCAAACCACCGCAGCGCAGTGCCTCTAATACCTATGGCATGCTCTAATCTCTGTAATAAAATTTTATGGTCAACAATATCAAAAGCAGCACTGAGGTCTAACAGAACAAGCACAGAGATGAGTCCACTGTCTGAGGCCATAAGAAGATCATTTGTAACCTTCACTAATGCTGTTTCTGTACTATGATGAATTCTAAAACCTGACTGAAACTCTTCGAATAGACCATTCCTCTGCAGATGATCAGTTAGCTGTTTTACAACTACCCTTTCAAGAATTTTTGAGAGAAAAGGAAGGTTGGAGATTGGCCTATAATTAGCTAAGATAGCTGGGTCAAGTGATGGCTTTTTAAGTAATGGTTTAATTACTGCCACCTTAAAAGCCTGTGGTACATAGCCAACTAATAACGATAGATTGATCATATTTAAGATCGAAGCATTAAATAATGGTAGGGCTTCCTTGAGCAGCCTGGTAGGAATGGGGTCTAATAGACATGTTGATGGTTTGGATGAAGTAACTAATGAAAATAACTCAGACAGAACAATCTGAGAGAAAGAGTCTAACCAAATACCGGCATCACTGAAAGCAGCCAAAGATAACGATACGTCTTTGGGATGGTTATGAGTAATTTTTTCTCTAATAGTTAAAATTTTATTAGCAAAGAAAGTCATGAAGTCATTACTAGTTAAAGGAATACTCGGCTCAATAGAGCTCTGACTCTTTGTCAGCCTGGCTACAGTGCTGAAAAGAAACCTGGGGTTGTTCTTATTTTCTTCAATTAGTGATGAGTAGTAAGATGTCCTAGCTTTACGGAGGGCTTTTTTTATAGAGCAACAGACTCTTTTTCTAGGCAAAGTGAAGATCTTCTAAATTAGTGAGACACCATTTCCTCTCCAACTTACGGGTTATCTGCTTTAAGCTGCGAGTTTGTGAGTTATACCACGGAGTCAGGCACTTCTGATTTAAAGCTCTCTTTTTCAGAGGAGCTACAGCATCCAAAGTTGTCTTCAATGAGGATGTAAAACTATTGACGAGATACTCTATCTCACTTACAGAGTTTAGGTAGCTACTCTGCTTTGTGTTGGTATATGGCATTAGGAAACATATCCTTAAACCTAGTTACAGCGCTTTCTGAAAGACCTCTAGTGTAATGAAACTTATTCCCCACTGCTGGATAGTCCATCAGAGTAAATGTTATTAAGAAATGATCAGACAGAAGGGAGTTTTCAGGGAATACTGTTGCGTCTTCAATTTCCATACCATAAGTCAGAACAAGATCTAAGATATGATTAAAGTGGTGGGTGGACTCATTTACATTTTGAGCAAAGCCAATTGAGTCTAATAATAGATTAAATGCAGTGTTGAGGCTGTCATTCTCAGCATCTGTGTGGATGTTAAAATCGCCCACTATAATTATCTTATCTGAGCTAAGCACTAAGTCAGACAAAAGTTCTGAAAATTCACAGAGAAACTCACAGTAACGACCAGGAGGACGATAGATAACAACAAATAAAACTGGTTTTTGGGACTTCCAGTTTGGATGGACAAGACTAAGAGTCAAGCTTTCAAATGAATTAAAGCTCTGTCTGGGTTTTTGATTAATTAATAAGCTGGAATGGAAGATTGCTGCTAATCCTCCGACTCGTCCCGTGCTACGCGCGTTCTGGCAGTTAGTGTGACTCGGGGGTGTTGACTCATTTAAACTAACATAATCATCCTGCTGTAACCAGGTTTCTGTAAGGCAGAATAAATCAATATGTTGATCAGTTATTATGTCATTTACTAACAGGGACTTAGAAGAGAGAGACCTAATGTTTAATAGACCACATTTAACTGTTTTAGTCTGTGGTGCAGTTGAAGGTGCTATATTATTTTTTCTTTTTGAATTTTTATGCTTAAATAGATCTTTGCTGGTTATTGGTAGTCTGGGAGCAGGCACCGTCTCTACGGGGATGGGGTAATGAGGGGATGGCAGGGGGAGAGAAGCTGCAGAGAGGTGTGTAAGACTACAACTCTGCTTCCTGGTCCCAACCTGGATAGTCACAGTTTGGAGGATTTAAGAAAATTGGCCAGATTTCTAGAAATGAGAACTGCTCCATCCAAAGTGGGATGGATGCCGTCTCTCCTAACAAGACCAGGTTTTCCCCAGAAGCTTTGCCAATTATCTATGAAGCCCACCTCATTTTTTGGACACCACTCAGGCAGCCAGCAATTCAAGGAGAACATGCGGCTAAACATGTCACTCCCGGTCCGATTGGGGAGGGGCCCAGAGAAAACTACAGAGTCCGACATTGTTTTTGCAAAGTTACACACCGATTCAATGTTAATTTTAGTGACCTCCGATTGGCGTAACTGGGTGTCATTACTGCCGACGTGAATTACAATCTTACCGAATTTACGCTTAGCCTTAGCCAGCAGTTTCAAATTTCCTTCAGTGTCGCCTGCTCTGGCCCCCGGAAGACAATTGACTATGGTTGCTGGTGTCGCTAACTTCACATTTCTCAAAACAGAGTCGCCAATAACCAGAGTTTGTTCCTCGGCGGGTGTGTCGCCGAGTGGGGAAAAACGGTTAGAAATGTGAACGGGTTGGCGGTGTACACGGGTCTTCTGTTTAGGGCTACGCTTCCTCCTCACAGTCACGCAGTCGGCCTGCTTTCCCGGCTGCTCGGGATCTGCCAGAGGGAAACTAACGGCGGCTAAGCTACCTTGGTCCGCACCGACTACAGGGGCCTGGCTAGCTGTAGAATTTTCCACGGTGCGGAGCCGAGTCTCCAATTCGCCCAGCCTGGCCTCCAAAGCTACGAATAAGCTACACTTAATACAAGTACCATTACTGCTAAAGGAGGCCGAGGAATAACTAAACATTTCACACCCAGAGCAGAAAAGTGCGGGAGAGACGGGAGAAGCCGCCATGCTAAACCGGCTAAGAGCTAGTAGCTGCGCTAAGCTAGCGGATTCCTAAAAACACGCAAAGTAAATAACGTGTAAATAATTTAGAGGTGATTCAGCAGAGGGAGTGCTTTAGTTAAGGCACGTGAAGATAACACTGTGAAACAAATCGTTATCTAGTTAACTAGATCAATCTAACTGCGCAGATTAAACAGCTAACAGATACAGCAAAACACCACAGTGCTCCGGAACAGGAAGTGATACAATACCGCAGTGAGAGCCAACCCACATATCATATTAAACAACTGCGCGTGTGTGTGTGTGTACACTCAACAAAAATATAAATGCAACACTTTTGGTTTTGCTCCCATTTTGTATGAGATGAACTCAAAGATCTAAAACTTTTTCCACATACACAAATCACCATTTCCCTCAAATATTGTTCACAAACCAGTCTAAATCTGTGATAGTGAGCACTTTTCCTTTGCTGAGATAATCCATCCCACCTCACAGGTGTGCCATGTCAGGATGCTGATTAGACACCATGATTAGTGCACAGGTGTGCCTTAGATTGCCCACGATAAAAGGCCACTCTGAAAGGTGCAGTTTTATCACACAGCACAATGCCACAGATGTCGCAAGATTTGAGGGAGCGTGCAATTGGCATGCTGACAGCAGGAATGTCAACCAGAGCTGTTGCTCGTGTATTGAATGTTCATTTCTCTACCATAAGCCGTCTCCAAAGGCATTTCAGAGAATTTGGCAGTACATCCAACCAGCCTTACAACCGCAGACCACGTGTAACCACACCAGCCCAGGACCTCCACATCCAACATGTTCACCTCCAAGATCGTCTGAGACCAGCCACTCGGACAGCTGCTGAAACAATCGGTTTGCATAACCAAAGAATTTCTGCACAAACTGTCAGAAACCGTCTCAGGGAAGCTCATCTGCATGCTCGTCGTCCTCATCGGGGTCTCGACCTGACTCCAGCTCGTCGTCGTAACCGACTTGAGTGGGCAAATGCTCACATTCGCTGGCGTTTGGCACGTTGGAGAGGTGTTCTCTTCACGGATGAATCCCGGTTCACACTGTTCAGGGCAGATGGCAGACAGCGTGTGTGGCGTCGTGTTCCGTGTACCGGTTCCTGCCAATATCCAGCAACTTCGCACAGCCATTGAAGAGGAGTGGACCAACATTCCACAGGCCACAATTGACAACCTGATCAGCTCTATGCGAAGGAGATGTGTTGCACTGCATGAGGCAAATGGTGGTCACACCAGATACTGACTGGTATCCCCCCCCAATAAAACAAAACTGCACCTTTCAGAGTGGCCTTTTATTGTGGGCAGTCTAAGGCACACCTGTGCACTAATCATGGTGTCTAATCAGCATCTTGCTATGGCACACCTGTGAGGTGGGATGGATTATCTCAGCAAAGAAGTGCTCACTATCACAAATTTAGACTGGTTTGTGAACAATATTTGAGGGACATGGTGATATTATGTATGTGGAAAAAGTTTTAGATCTTTGAGTTCATCTCATACAAAATGGGAGCAAAACCAAAAGTGTTGCGTTTATATTTTTGAGTGTGTGTGTGTGTATATGTATGTATATATATATAATATAACATAACATTTTTGTTCCCGTATTTGTATGCATGCGAACACAGCTTAATGAAAAGAACTTATGGTGTTGTTATAGTCTCAGTATATCAATATTAAATTGTGACATAATGACTTTAAAATAGACATTTGTTTTACATAATTACATCAAAGCTATTGTACAGTTCATTTTAGTATTCGAGAATTTGTATTTGTAGTTGGTGCAGTTGATGGTGAAGCACTGGCTGCCTTTTTTTGTTTAACAGGCGCCTTACCTGGCTCAAGGCTCTCTCTCCACCCTTAGTAATGGCCGACGTGCAGCACGCCGCAAGTCACGTAACGTCTATTCCAGGTCTCTGTTTCCATGGGAGTGACCCTCTGCTTGGGCCATGCTACCGACACAATTTACTAAATGAATATACAGGAAAAAAATTTGGGCGCCCATGCACAGGATGGGAGGCTTGCAGAAGAAAACACCCATCTCTGGATGGAGCTGCACCTCATACGGAGAGGAAAAAGCAGAATCAGGCAGGCATCAGAAAAAAACATACAGTATAATTTGTCAGCATTAAGCAACAAGAAAAACAGAAGAAATACTAAGGTGATCGCATGGCCACTAGCCCTAAGCTTCACTAAAACACCCAGACTTTAGATAAAGTTGAGGCTGTGACATGCTCTGCTTACAGTGCATTGTATTTCCAGCAGTTTGGTTTATTTTCAAATGGTTGTAACTGACTGGATCTAAACTACCTGTCGTATTATATGAGGATACTGTTTGACTCCCTTGAGATTCCAATAATAAAGTATGATGCATCTATAAAGTTTGATTTTTGGACTGCATGATGTAGAGAAAAGTTATTATATTCAATAACTTATTGGACAATGGGATAATGAGATTAATACAATTAGAGTTGAGGTGTGCAACATCAAAATGTCTATGGTCTGCAGATTTTTACTTTTCCGCTCTTCATATTTATGTCTTAAGTGATGAAAGAGGTGCATGCAGTATGTTGTGTTTCGTTTATGGAGCCACATTAACTCGACATAGTTTACACAGTACCTGGTTGTGTAATTTGTCAATTTGAAGTCTCTGTACTGCCACATGGCAGACTGCTGGCTGGTTTTACGTGACAAATCAATGTTGGCATTTCACCAAGAATAAAACATAAGCAGATTCATGGTGAACAAATGGATTAATTGCTTGGCAACAGGTAAACCTTCTGAAGACTGCCATGTTTCTGTACATCCAGAGCCTTTGTAAATGGAAATGGACTGCATTTATGTAGCGCTTTTCCATCTGCATCAGCAAACGCTTTGTGTTTTCTGTTTCATGCAAACACAGTCACACAGCGGATGCTTTTTTAAAGCTTAAATTTTTCCTTCAATGATATTGAATCAGATTGGTGAACATTTTTTGCTGCATTCACTTGGTGGAAGAGTACAGAGAAATGGTTGCATCTCATGGCCAAAGCGCAATATGTGGCAAATAGAAAGGTAATGTCAGATTTTAGTTTTAATAGGCCTATTTCTTATGCATTATTATTGTCTTTAATTGGTGTGAACAGTGTATACAAGTACCGTTATTTGTGGCGGAGTTTTCAGTCTTGCCTTTATTGAAAACAATGGAACATCTGGTTTACAGTCTGCAACATACTGTCATTATGTCCATGTAACATTAGAGTTTGAGTTGTAACTGGAAGGTTTTCAAGCATAAAATGTCAGCTTTAGAGCTGAAACAACTAATAGTTAATTGATTAAAATCGATTATTAAAATAGTTGTCAACTAATTTAGTCATCGATTAGTTGCTAAATAACTGTTTTACCGCAAATGTTTCGTTTCTTCCATATAATCAACCGAGCTTTGCTTTGAATCTTGAACCAATGAAGGAGTGCTTCGAGCTGCGGCTTCGTTAGTTTCATTTGTTTTATTTCGCTTTATCTTAATTTTTCCCCATTAAAACCCTAAAGAGCATATGTCTGAGGAATATTTACCTTTTTCTTTATGTTAAACTGACCTGTTATGGTCTTCTGAAACAGTTGATAGATGTATTTAATGCTAACACCGATGCTAATGCGTTAGCATGTCTATGGCGTTTTCAATGTTAAAGTTAGCATTAAGCTGCTGGAATTTCAGCTTGTTTTCTGTATAATAATTAATGGCTCAGCATTTGTCGTAAAAGAGTCAAATGTATTACAAATTATAATATTTTTAAATTTTTATTTATATATAATAATAGCAACAGTAATAATAATAGTAATAATAACTAATAATGCTGCAATACAATTTTAGAGAAAGAGACATGAGTCACATGTCATTGAAAAATGACCACATAGTTTACAAGTTATACAGAGAATGTTGCACATATGAGTCAGGCTATAGTTTTTGATTTAGGTTTTATGGTTAACTGGTTATGCTAATTGCTCATTTGCAGCAACAAAAATACCTTTTTTTCACCATATATTTTATAACATTTATATGTTTCAATGTTGTTTTATGGCAACTCAGCACTTTGATAAAGCAGTGTCATTTGAAATAATTATTATTGTTCTTTATTATAAACTGTTTTATTCTTCATTTTATATTTCAACAGCCAAGGGACCTTTCACGATTTGTTGATTTTTCAAGTATTTTAAGTTTTCAAATAATGTCCCGTTGTTAAATAAAGTGATGGAAGGAGAGAAAAATTGTGTCCCTGGCACATTTTAAAAAAATCCCCCGCTAATCCGATTAATCGATTATTCGTGTCGAAACCCCATCAGATTCATCAATGATCCAAATAATCATTTGTTGCAGCCCTAGTCAGCTTAATCACTCATTTCTCACTGCAATCATTGTCATTGTTTTATGATTGTATGATTATTCTTCACCATGTGTAAAACTTTTGTGCTTGACGAAACTGTACAGAATCACCAAGAATACCAGTAAACAAAAATCCAGACCAGAATTGTTGCTACACTAGTATCACAAGTATATCAGCTTGTACTAGGTGTGTCGGCGGTTTTGTAATTGCCATTCTCCTGTTGAGTAGTTAATTACCACCATCGCATAAAATTACGTATAAACTGACATCCTACTATAGTTTGATCTTGTCTGTGTGTTTAGTTTTTTTTTTTTTTTTTTAATGCCCTTCTTGTTGTGTAAAATAGAAATCCTTCCTGTCTCTCAGACAAATGGAGCCAGTTAGTAGCACAAGTGGGAATGAAATCTGCTGCTGGCATCTGAGTCAGGGAGTTATTGCCAGAGATTACTCATAGTTTTTGAAGATGCCATGAAAATATATCACCAAGATGTGCACAACAAGGTCGTCTTCAGTTTTCTTTTCAGAGCTATATATAAAACCTGCATGTTTAATTATCATATGAAGTCTCAAGCTGAGTGTTGTCATGTAAATTAAAGCTCAGTTGACAAAACAATCTGTGGCCCTGAAATAAAAAAACAGGCTGAATAACATCTCTGTTTATGATTTTTTTTTTTTTTTTAATTACAGTAGTATTGGCATGAACCCGTGGTTTCAGAGCCGAGGCTGTGTGTGGAGGCAAGGCCCACCAGATCTAACTGGTAGTGCTCCACCTCCTGCACAAGCTCTGGCTCTTTCCTCCACAGCGAGGTGACGTTCCACACCCCCAGAGCTCACCTCTGCCACCGGCGTTTGGTCTGTCAAGGCCCTCGTCTTTCACTGCCACCCATGGGACAGTGCACCCGAACCCAGCAGTTCCCCATGCGGGTGGTGAGCCCACATGGTGGAGATGGAAAGTCCACATTGCCTCTTCGGACTGTGCCCAACTCGACTCTGTGGCAAGCCAGATGGTGATCAGTTGATAGCTCTGCCCATCTCTTCACCCGAGTGCCCAGAACATGCAGCCTCACATGAGATGATACAATCACAAAATCGATAATGGACCTTTGGCCTAGGGTGCTCTGGTATCATGTACACTTATGAGCATCCTTATGCTCATGGATGAGATGTCTCTTCAACATTGCGTTGTGGTCTAGGATAGTGCCTCAAGAGTGGCAATGTGGGGTGGTGGTCTCTAGGCATGGATATTGATAAAATTGTATCTATCAATTCTGCTTATTGATCCAATTCCTTAGCGATTCCCTTATCAATAACTCCTGTGAATTTTCTGTGTACTAAAAGTAGGCTTTTCAGGTTTTCTATGTCAACAACATTTTATTGAGTCTTAAAGTAAATAAATATGAAATTGGTCACTGGATCCTTGATCTCTGGGCATAAATAGAAAATAAAATCTGTAGTTTTTCTTAAAAGCATTTCCTTTCAGGTATTAATGAGACAAATTGAACGCCATAGTCCCTGAGCTGAGCTCTTGCAGCCGGCTGCGCTGCACGTCAGGATGTAATTCATAAAGAATGGAGGTTGTCTCATACTGGGAGAGGAAAGAAGGATTTTGGTTGGTTGTAGTTCGTTTGTATTACAACATTTGGAAAGAGGTGTCATTTGATTTAAAACGGCGATTCGCTTTGAAGTTATTAATTCCAACTGAAATCTATCTTTCCAGCTTTACTCAGCAGAGAATCGTGCAGCATTTGGAGCTGTGCAGTTAGTCCCACCAAACAGAGGATATTATTATTATTATTATTTATTATTTTTTCCTTTGCCTAAAATTCAGTTTACCAACCATTGAAGCGGGTCCACTCTCCTTGAGAACCAACGAGCGTGTGGAACGCAGGACGATTTTCTTTTCTTGCCCGCAACAAGACAAGAGTCCCAGTTAGTGACTTTAATCAGCACAACAGTGGTTCATGATTAACGTCTTTAAATGGCTTTGAGGTTAATGAAGAAATTGCGGATCCACTGCTTGTGCTTCCCTGCTTCTGAGACTGCTTTGCAGCTTACTCTGCGACCTGCTGCTTCACAGCTTCTCAGAAACAGCAGGCCTGCAGTCAACGAAGAGAAATGATCATTTTCCCGATACACACCCTCAAAAACAGCCGCTCTGGCGTAATGTGACTTAAGAACCGACAAGGGAATTGTTAAGCAAAAAGGCTATTGATGTCAGTGAATCAAATAATTTCTTATCTATTCTCAACAGAAACCGGTTTTTGATACCCATTCTCCTAGTGGTCCCCAAATTTAAAAAGGGGGACCAGAGTGTGTACCAATTATAGGGGCATCACACTTCTCAGCTCTACTCCAGGGTGCTGGAAAGGCGGGTTCGGCCGATAGTCGAACCTCCAATTGAAGAGGATCAGTGCGGGTTCCGTCCTGCCCGTGAAACAACTGACCAGCTCTTCACTCTCACAAGGGTCCTGTAAGGGGCCTGGGAGTACGCCCACCCAGTCTACATGTATTTTGTGGACTTGGAGATGGCGTATGATTGGGTACCCCAGGAAATACTGTGGGAGGTACAGAGTGAGTGGTCCCTTCTCAGGACCATCCAAACACTGTACTCACAAAGTGAGAGCTGTGTTCCGGTTCTCGGCATTAAGTTGGACTCGGCCTGAACCAGAGAACATTGGCACTTTGTGCCACAAGAAAATCAACTTAAGTTGAAAGAGTCACAACGCCTCATTCATTCACGTCAGTGTTTACTACAGACATCAGCCAATTCCTCAGCATTCTGCATGCAATGAAAATAAATCCCATGATCCACCAAAACAAAAATAAAATAAAAATGTTAAATTACTCTATTTAGCCTCCATGTGGAGGGGAGAGGCCACACGATAGTGTATGCATGCTCGATGAAATGCTTGCCAATATTTCTATGTTCCACTTGACAAACAACAGGGTTGTGTCAGTGGTGGAAAAGCAAACCAAGGCAGACTTAACCGTTCAAAGCCATACTGTGCAATACCGACCCGGACCACTCAGTGGAAACGGGGCTGTCACCATACACTGGCTGAAAGGTGTGACAGCGTGTTAGGTGCTGGGCATGTGTGTCCTTGCATTTCTTATTTTTGTATTTTTATTTTTCAGGTTATGACTGTTTGTTGTATCTTTTTGCCTATTACATTTTGTGCAGAATTTTTTGGGTTTTGTGGACCCCCCCCTCCCGTCAGCTTATAAATAGGCTTATCTGCGGGTGTGGCTCTCTCTCTCACCTTCTCCAGCTCACTTTGTACCACGGTCTGGGCGTGGCTCGTCAGCACGCACAGCCGTCAGCTGTCAGGATGCAGGCTGCAAGCCTTAGGCCTGAGCCTGTCCTGTGTGGGTAGTTTTTATAGTAGTTTTACTTTTGGATTTTTTTTTTCCTGTTTTGGTCTTGATGGGACTGGCTGTCTTGTTTTTGCTTTTTTTGTTAGTCTGGTGTTTGCAACGGCTTCTACGGCCCTGTTTGGGGTTGGCCCGCTGCTGCACCTGTTGTTTCTGTTTATCCGGCCTTCCAGGCCCCAACTTTTGTTTGTAACTTTTGGATTCTTTTTGGGACACAGAGAGGTAAGAATTCTTTTGTGTAACCTTAATAAAGAAGTCTAAATGAAATAAATCAAGAAGAACGAAGAGTAATTTAATAATCAATAAAAACTGACTATTTGACTCTTTCCTTCGTTGCTTGTGTCTCAAAAAATATACTCAACAAAAATATAAACGCAACACTTTTGGTTTTGCTCCCATTTTGTATGAGATGAACTCAAAGATCTAAAACTTTTTCCACATACACAATATCACCATTTTTCTCAAATATTGTTCACAAACCAGTCTAAATCTGTGATAGTGAGCACTTCTCCTTTGCTGAGATAATCCATCCCACCTCACAGGTGTGCCATACCAAGATGCTGATTAGGCACCATGATTAGTGCACAGGTGTGCCTTAGACTGCCCACAATAAAAGGCCACTCTGAAAGGTGCAGTTTTATCACACAGCACAATGCCACAGATGTCGCAAGATTTGAGGGAGCGTGCAATTGGCATGCTGACAGCAGGAATGTCAACCAGAGCTGTTGCTCGTGTATTGAATGTTCATTTCTCTACCATAAGCCGTCTCCAAAGTCGTTTCAGAGAATTTGGCAGTACATCCAACCAGCCTCACAACCGCAGACCACGTGTAACCACACCAGCCCAGGACCTCCACATCCACCATGTTCACCTCCAAGATCGTCTGAGACCAGCCACTCCGACAGCTGCTGGAACAATCGCTTTGCATAACCAAAGAATTTTTGCACAAACTGTCAGAAACCGTCTCAGGGAAGCTCATCTGCATGCTCGTCGTCCTCATCGGGGTCTCGACCTGACTCCAGTTCGTCGTCGTAACCGACTTGAGTGGGCAAATGCTCACATTCGCTGGCGTTCGGCACGTTGGAGAGGTGTTCTCTTCACGGATGATGCCAAGGAGATGTGTTGCACTGCATGAGGCAAATGGTGGTCACACCAGATACTGACTGGTATCCCCCCCCCCAATAAAACAAAACTGCACCTTTCAGAGTGGCCTTTTATTGTGGGCAGTCTAAGGCACACCTGTGCACTAATCATGGTGTCTAATCAGCATCCTGAGATGGCACACCTGTGAGGTGGGATGGATTATCTCAGCAAAGGAGAAGTGCTCACTATCACAGATTTAGACTGGTTTGTGAACAATATTTGAGAGGAATGGTGATATTGTGTATGTGGAAAAAGTTTTAGATCTTTGAGTTCATCTCATACAAAATGGGAGCAAAACCAAAAGTGTTGCGTTTATATTTTTGTTGAGTATATGTTGTAACACAGCCGCATAACTTATTTGACATATCCAGCATATTTGGTGCATTTTTCATACGTCACATACGTTGGCTAAATCATCAAGGTGTGACAGGGCCCTGAGAACAATAATTTCAGAAATTGCAGTTTACTGTGAGGCGTCCTATGACGCTACTGGACACAAATCCAATAAAAGGCAGAATGTGGCTCAAATGACGTTTTTGTCAAGCAAGTGCAAACAAATAATGTTCTCTGTAGGAGCAAAAATTCCTATTAACCCTCTGGGGCCGACGCCGTCGTGTACGACGGCTAAGACCAAGCTTTACTAAAGTATAAATAACTTGAATGATATGAGATAGAAACTTTTTTTTTTTTTTGCTGAAAAGTTAACTCCGCGGACTTTTGAGCTAGCCATCGGCCATCTTTGTACTCCTCATAGAAGCTGTGTGATGACGTGCGCAATGTGAGTATCCAATCTGAATTGGTTCACCGTCACATGGTTTTCCAAAATCCAATCGTAGGGCAGATTCACCTCACGTGAAAAGCCAAAGATTGTTTTCAGGATATGTTACTAGTTGGCCCCTTTTGAATAGCCCCCTGGGTGCTCCAATAAGTACATACTATTGGTCTCCAATGCGCCCTGCGCCATTACGCACAGCAATCAGTGAAAGCAGACGGAGAGCCTCTGATGACAATCTTGCGTGCTCAAACAGAGTGTGTAACTATCAGGATTGCTCCACTAGTTTGCATGTGAATGTTACTGGATAACTCGCTTTCTTGGCGTAAAGCACTGTTTACCATATCAATGGAGCGAGGGGGAGGGCCGCTCCTCAGACTGTAAGGAGCCAAAGTGTGAATGAAAGCTGCAGCACAGAACAGTCCAAAGCACAGTAGAAGTAGAAGTTTGTGATGTAACCTTTGTGTAATAGCAGACAGAAATTGCTTTGAGATGAGACAAACAAAATGCATAGTCCATTTTGTATATATTGTTCAAAATGTGCATTTGTTTATTGTTTGAACCTTTTTGTTGTTCAGTCTTTCACACAAGACCTCAAACAGTTGTTTATTATAGTTTGCTATGTGTTTTGAATAAATGTGTGGAAAATTATTTTTTGCTTTATTTTTTCCTTATTTCTGATTGTTATCCTTTATTACACTTAAACACAACAAAAGCATATATATTATGAAAGCACAGGTTGTCCTGAAAAAAAAGAGACATGAAACTTGATTGTGGGATGCAGGGAGAGCAGTTAACAGCAATAATAAAACACTTATGCCAGGCGAGTGAACTGTCCAAAAAATGCCCTCGGACCCCAGAGGGTTAACAGCAATCCCCTCAAGGTTCTCCCGGAAATTTTAGTGTAACGGTGCTGTTGGCAACTATCACCTGAAGGGGCGCGCAATGCTTCCCTTTGGGGTTCTATCCAATCTTTTGTCCTGAAGTCCCAAGACAAAAATTTTAATCTTTTAATCCTGTTTCTGGTCTGACTTTGTGCTGAATTGTTGATTAGTGAAATATTTGTTTCATTGACACACTGTATACATGTTATTACAATGTACAGTGTACATGACCAAAGTTCATTACAGTGCAATAAACTTATTTGAAAGTTGTTTTTTTACAGAAAGACAATTTATGGGATATTCCAGACTCTGCTACACATTTCCCAGCATATTTTTCAATTTGAACAGTTTGAATTCCCAAGTCACAATATCACCAGGCTGGCGGCATTCACTTCAGTGTGAAAATCTCACCTTGTCCTTGTGATTCAGGTTTTGACACACCTCTATAATGTCCAAAAAAAAGGACAAAAGTAAGTACTAATGATGAACTTGCAATGTAAGAAATAACTAAATTTGATACTGAAAGCAGTTTACACAGATAAAAGTATTTATGCCTTTCTTCTTGCAAGAAGAATGGAAAAATAACCCCCACAATGATCCTTTAGATCTTTAAAAAAAAGCCAAAACAAGGACATGTCACGTTATTTAACGTCCCAGTTAACAACATAACATCAAAGTTTTCATGATTGCAAATCTAGCTGCGCACATGCAGTAGTAATTAGTGGCAGCTGATGTGTTTTATTGGTAATTATCCCTCTCTCTCTCCATGAGTCAGCAGGTGCATTTCTGAAAAAACGTCTTACTCGGCATTTCTCGGTATGTGTGATGTACATTTTAGGAAAAGCAGAAACATCCCGGTGGCTGGCTGACAGAGTGAAACGAACGTCTGATAACGAAGCTTCTTTGCTTTCATTTGAAAGTGAAGCTTTGGATTTACAGAGAAGACGGACAGAAGGCGACACACTTCATCCAAAACTCTTAATTTTTTCAGAGTCTGTCGGATTTTGGATCGTGATGTTTGGTGACACTGCTGTTTGTGTCGCAGGATGCTATTTTACTCCCGCTGTGAAAGTGCATGTGGAATGTCTCCAACGCTGTTTTTACAGGCTGCCTGGAAACGCAGATGGACTTCTTACATTGGAAAAAAAGTCAGAATATGTTATTTTCAAGAGATAATGGACTTTCTATCTAACATGAGGGAACTTTGTGAAGAGCTCCGTGATACTGGCTGGTGATCGTGCAAGTGGGGCCTTCTTTGGTGGAGTGGACTTTATTTAATAGTGCCCTGTTCATTTTTTTTTTTTTTTTCAGTGTAGTTGGTAGGCTTTATTTTAATTTTAATGTGAGAATGTCTGTCTTGATGCGGCTCTATTCTGTAACAGAGCACCACGCTCCGCACTTGCTCAATGTGCATGCGGACATCTCTGCTGTTTTTTTAGGCTGTCCGATCACACAGATGTATTTCTTAGATTTTTCATAGTTATGTCGATGGCAGCACTTATAAACATGCACAAAGCTGAGCGTTTAACAGGCTGCATTCATGATTAATGGGTGTGCACGCACACAGTTTTCTCACAGTGGAAAGTGGCTGCTGTTTTTACCAGGACTGCATCAATTATCACTTAAAAATGAGTCATCATAACACGACATCGCACTTTACAATTAATCTGTGGCTCCGTTCTTAACATTAGCAGATACATTCCATTAAAGCATGCTGGAACATTTTCCTCAAAGAAACGCTGTTGGAAACACTCAGAAATGTTAAGATTTCAGTGTGAGAAGTCCTTTAAAACATAGAATAAAAATAACACATGCCACGATCCAGCACCTAAATCTCAAAGAATGAAAGCATGTCTCAGTACCTGAAAAATTTTGATTTCCGTTCTACCGTTTAATTCATCAAAACCTCCCTGTTCACTGTCACAGGGGCTGCAGCATTGTTGTTAGCCTGCAATGTGATCGATCCCGTGGCATATGGCGTCAGTCGAGTTGGCTGTGCACCGGCTTCGCTCTGCATGGTGCTTGGCACCGGTGTGCCCACTCCCCGGACAGACCGGCCATCACAGCGCCTGTGGTCACCGCCAAGATGAAACGACAAATGCAGAGATTGTCCTGTGATCATCAGGCTTCGTGTAACGCTTGCATTTTGTCATGGTTTGTGTTGTCTGGATGTAAACAAGATAAAATGAAGAGTTGAAGTTGTTTATGTTAAATTTCGCCATAAAAGTAGGTTTGCGCATTGTCAGATTCCCACCAAGTCTCGCGCTAGAGCATCGTGAGTTGACACCACAGTATAGTGGTACAGGGTGCCCCCTCCAAAAAATTGCCACAAAAATAAAGCCATAGAAAATCGATACACTTTTGCATACTGATATGTCATTTTGAAGCATATCTCTGGGAATTTTATCTCTGGTGTTCACTTCTAATTTCACCTCAGTTTTTGGCATTAACTCCTCTGGTCTGGCCAGATCTCCCTTCCATATCATTGTGAACCGTTCTATCAGTTTGAAACTTCTTTACAATCCTTCATATTGTCTTTGTGTCTGGAGCTTTTCTAACTGCAAAATTACATTGATGTTGTTGAGATTACACAATCGATTTGGTCTCAAAGTAGAATTCCACCAGTTTCCCTTTTTGCTTGATTGTAAGCGGCATTCTCATTGGATCAGGCTCAAACTACATCAGAAGAAATTCCTTACATATATCTTGATGTCTTAAAAATAAATAAATAAATAAATAAATAAAAACAGAATTCAGATTATCCATTGCAGAATTGGAGTCAGGCACGTTTTTTTTGGCATTATTCCATTGTCTGTGGAGAACCCTGCGACTTGTGAAGATATGTACATACAGAGGGGCAAAAAAACTTCAGTCAGACAAAGTTTGAAATCAGTCTGATAAATTAGTCTCATCCTCAGGCTGCACTTCTGTGCCGTTTGTTTTTCTCATTCTCCTCTGTGGTCTACAGCAGCTGTATTTAGGTTTTATGTCTTATCATAAAAGCAGTGTATCAGACCTCTTTCCAGGAAAACCGTTTGAGGGCAGTGATTGGAATGAATAATCATCTCTAAGGAGCCTTGCCAAGTTAAAGAAGAGAAAGGTGGCATGACAACTCACTTCATGACTAAGAAGTGATAAGACATGTCTGAAGCCATATGTTTAATTTGATCCCCCCCCACACACACATCCCAAAAGCACACTTTTATTTTTTTATTTTTAACAGAACTGTTATTTTTGAGAATTTCTTTTTGACGTTGTGCATCTTGATAATGTTTCACCCATGAAAATTATGTTGTTAGGTTTTGCGATTATTTTTCCCTCTGCAAGTGTTGAACTTGTCATCATTCAGAACTTGTGCATATTTTAGTACAACAGTTTATAGTTTCCATTTTGGTCTATTTGCGTTGGAGGTCACATTTAGTATTGTGACTGTTACCATTGCTCAGCCTGCACTGGTTTGTCTCTAACTTGATGTTCCACATCCCTGTCTCATGAACAGTATTTGTAATACCATCAGTGGATTTTTAAGATGCAATATAAAGCGCCTTGGGGCAACTGTTTGTTGTGATTTGGCGCTATATAAAAAAAAATTGATTGATTGAATTGCTCACTGCTAAAGCAACATAAAAACTTAACCTACCTGGACACCTCTGCTTTAGGCTTGGACTCAACTGAGAAACTGTCAGAAATCTTTAAGTCAGACCAGTTCATGGCAGTTGGTGACCATTTGTGTGGTCAAAAAGTGCCCCGCCCACCATAGGGTCATGACACATGTAGGGCTGCCACAAATGATTATTTTGATAAGACTAGTTGCCGATTATTTTTACGATCAGTCGAGTAATCTGATCACACGTAAATTGTGGCTTGTCGCACCAGCATGCAGCATGCTATTGTTTATTATATCATTTAATTAATTACTTTACTGTTGGCTTTATTGTTGGCAATATGTTTATGCCAGTAAAGGAGGGAGAGGGGGAGAGAGAGAGAGAGATCTTGGCCTGGTAGGTACTAGGTAGATATTGTGGTATTCTGGGTTGAACTCCTTGATCATTTCTTTGAAACCTTCATGGCCAACCATGGACATGGGTCTCTTTCTCTTTTTGCTCTGTATGCACCACTCTGCATTTAATCATTAGTGATCGATCTCTGCTCCCCTCCACAGCATGTCTTTTTCCTGGTTCTCTCCCTCAGCCCCAACCAGTCCCAGCAGAAGACTGCCCCTCCCTGAGCCTGGTTCTGCTGGAGGTTTCTTCCTGTTAAAAGGGAGTTTTTCCTTCCCACTGTAGCCAAGTGCTTGCTGACAGGGGGTCGTTTTGACCGTTGGGGTTTTACATAATTATTGTATGGCCTTGCCTTACAATATAAAGCGCCTTGGGGCAACTGTTTGTTGTGATTTGGCGCTATATAAAAAAATTGATGATGTTGATGATGATGTCAGTCACCAACATGTTCAAGATTGGCTCAGTCAGGATATTTGCTTGGCGAGGGGTGCATGTTGTTGACTTGATAACAAAGTCGCTTATTGAAGAGGAACTTTTTTTTAGCACAGTAACATAGCATTATAAAACATTAGTGTTATCATATTTCCTATTCAAACATGACATCGCTGTTATAATGTTACAGCAAACACACAACATATCAAATCAATTTTATTTATATAGCGCCAAATCACAAACAGTTGCCCCAAGGCACCTTATATTGTAAGGCAAGGCCATACAATAATTACGGAAAAACCCCAACGGTCAAAACGACCCCCCTGTGAGCAAGCACTTGGCAACAGTGGGAAGGAAAAACTCCCTTTTAACAGGAAGAAACCTCCAGCAGAACCAGGCTCAGGGAGGGGCAGTCTTCTGCTGGGACTGGTTGGGGCTGAGGGAGAGAACCAGGAAAAAGACATGCTGTGGAGGGGAGCAGAGATCAATCACTAATGATTAAATGCAGAGTGGTGCATACAGAGCAAAAAGAGAAAGAAACACTCAGTGCATCATGGGAACCCCCCAGCATTCTAAGTCTATAGCAGCATAACTAAGGGATGGTTCAGGGTCACCTGATCCAGCCCTAACTATAAGCTTTAGCAAAAAGGAAAGTTTTAAGCCTAATCTTAAAAGTAGAGAGGGTGTCTGTCTGATATGCTCTCTCCTTCTAGTCCCTGTTAGCACTCTAGCTGCAGCATTTTGAATTAACTGAAGGCTTTTCAGGGAACTTTTAGGACAACCTGATAATAATGAATTACAATAGTCCAGCCTAGAGGAAATAAATGCATGAATTAGTTTTTCAGCATCACTCTGAGACAAGACCTTTCTAATTTTAGAGAGATTGCGCAAATGCAAAAAAGCAGTCCTACATATTTGCTTAATATGCGCATTGAAGGACATATCCTGATCAAAAATGACTCCAAGATTTCTCACAGTATTACTAGAGGTCAGGGTAATGCCATCCAGAGTAAGGATCTGGTTAGACACCATGTTTCTAAGATTTGTGGGGCCAAGTACAATAACTTCAGTTTTATCTGAGTTTAAAAGCAGGAAATTAGAGGTCATCCATGTCTTTATGTCTGTAAGACAATCCTGCAGTTTAGCTAATTGGTGTGTGTCCTCTGGCTTCATGGATAGATAAAGCTGGGTATCATCTGCGCAATGCCGTCTAATAATACTGCCTAAGGGAAACATGTATAAAGTGAATAAAATTGGTCCTAGCACAGAACCTTGTGGAACTCCATAATTAACCTTAGTCTGTGAAGATTCCCCATTTACATGAACAAATTGTAATCTATTAGATAAATATGATTCAAACCACCGCAGTGCCTTTAATACCTATGGCATGCTCTAATCATATCCAATCATAGCTTTAGCAACATATGTGTGCTAAAGCTAATGAAATGATCATAGTTAATGTTAACGTTTACAGCTATCAATGTAAGTAAGTATCTCACTATAGATGGTAGTGTTAGCGGAAAACTAGCCAATTACCTTACCGAGATGATTGGCCTTTTTTGTCAACATCTGAATCAACAACAACGTGATTCCTTCTCAGATGCTCCTGTATTGCTGTTGTGCTGTCATGGAAGGCAAGTTCTGCCATGCAGATTATGCTTTTTTCTCTTTTAATTTGGTTAAAATGTTCCCAAATGTTTGAGCTCTGTTCCCGACTAGTCACGATAATGTTTGGGCATAACTTTTCCAGTGACACTCCAGTTACCACTACTGCGCATGCATGTCAACGACAGAAAGGCAGTGGAAGGTACAGCCATAGTTTTTGAGAGAAAAACACAGCCTAAATAGTAAATGGACTGCATTTTAATAGCGCTTTTCCATCTGCATCAGACGCTCAAAGCTCTTTACACATCAATGACTCACATTCACCCCGATGTCAAGCTGCTGCCATGCAAGGCATCCACTACACAAGGGAGCAACTAGGGGATTAAGGACCTTGCCCAAGGGCCCTTAGTGATTTTTCCAGTCAGGCTGGGATTTGAACTCAAGCTCGATGCTTAACCCCTAGACCATCACCTCCCCTAGCTTAAAAAAATAAACGATGACATTGATTATTAAATGATTCACTGACTACTTTAATAATTGACATAATTGTGACTAGTTGTGGCCCTGGACACGTTGCTACTGAATTACAGCAGTGTTTCGAGATGTGACACATCATCAAGTATCGCCACATGAACACAAAACATCAGCGAGATGACATCACGATGCAGCTATAGCTTATGCAGCATATGGAAAGTGCGCTAAAATTGTCTTTAAATACATTGTGTGGCTGATAGATGGTTACTTTCGTGAGGTAGTGATAAACTGACGATCTGCCTGGGTGGTTAACATCCAGGACCCAAGTTAGTTCTCTAGTGTGGTGCGCTAAAATGTTGCTAGTATCCCCAGGATTAATGAATGGGTAAACCCATCAGTAATCCAAAAGGTTCTGATGTCATATACCAGGATAGTCTGCCTTTCTGTTTGTAGGGGGAAAAGCCATAAAATGGAGTATGTTGCAGAATTTCTTCAGCGTTTTATGTGTACAGTCATTAGCAATGGTCTTGGGGTGGTGCACTTAATTTTTTTTGTTTTTTTTGTATATACCCGGTAAAATTTATGGGGAAACTCTTCCCTTATTGTGCGTATAAACTCGTTATGGGAGATTTGTGTAGACAGCTGTTTGGAGATCCTGCTACTCGTCCCAATTCTGACATCTTGTCAGTGAGTGTAACTTAAAATAGGCTTAAAGGGATTATCCAAAATGGGCACTAGTAGTGCAGCAAATAACTGAAACAATACTTCACACGGTGATACAAGCACCAAATACAGCACAAATTCTCCTTAGACATTGCTCTTGTGAAAAAACCAATGGGCCACTTGAATTTTCAATAGGCAACCACGTAGGGGTCAGTTGAAGAATTACACAGGGGTTAAAATATAAAAATGCTCCAATCATATTGAAAACTATACCACATTATTTGTCTGATCATAAAGATTCCAAAAAGGTATAGTTTGGACTATCTATGACTGAATGTTATGGGGTAAAAACCTAAAGAATGGTGACAAAGGTCAATTTCAGTTTGTACAGGAGTCAAAAGTTAAAGTTGCTCCAGTTTTAGTAAAGAATGGTGCAAATTGTTGATTGAGCTACTTGGATTAATAAATGGAATAGTTTTGACTATTGAATGCTTGGTCTCTAAAGTAAAGGTCAAATAATGTTGACGTCCATTAAATTCTATGACATGTGACATATTACCCCGTAACGTGATAACTAAGCATGATACGTATATGGTGCAAACTATTCCTTTTTGAAACCCTGTTAACTCAACCAATAATTTGCATCACCTTTGAACAAAATTGGAGCAACTCTAAGTTTTGACCCCTGTCCAAACTGAAACTGAACTTTATCACCATTCTTGTTGTTTTTATCCCATAACTCTATAGAATTCAGTCATAGATAGTCCAAACTATACCTTTTTGGAATCTTTACAATCAGACAAATAATGTGGTATAATCTTCAATATGACTGGAGCATTTTTATATTTTGACCCCTATGTAATTCTTCAATTGACCCTTACGCGGCCCCTATTGAAAATTCAAGTGGCCCGTCGGTTTTTTCAAAAGGGTAATATCTAAGATGTACTTCTGCCAAATTTGGTGTTTGTATCACCATTTGAAGGATTCCCCTCTAAGTATTCTGTTATCTGCCGCACTGTAGGTGATGAACATTTGTATAGGAGAATGTCAAACCAGTTTCAGTATCTTAGATGTTGTCATCTTTAAAATCCTGAAGGCACTGGTTATTGTGTTGCCAGATTGGGCGGCTGACAAACATTGCTGCCTGGCTGCTCCAGTGGCTCATCTGTAGGCTTGTCTGCTTCCTTACTTACTTGAGTGGGTGTAGAACAGGGAAATGAAGCTGAACAGCTTGCTGAGTCATTGACTAAAAAGAAGTAGGTGGTGGATGGAAATTAAGGCTGGCTATTTGACACCATAGAGACCAACTGACCCAGTTTCCACTCCAGCACCAGTTCCTTTTAGTGTTCCATCATGACAGAGTGGTTTTCCCCCTGCTTGCACACAGCTTTATCCCAGTTAAAGCACTTGCCATTCCTGTTCTGACCTACTGATCTGCTGCCTGCTACTTCACTAAAGTGTTTTTAAGTATTACATTTTGCTGTTGCTGAGCTTAGTCACTTTTGCAACATTGAAAAAAAAAAAGATGAACATTTTCAATAGTAGGTGAGGGACGCAGGCAGTATAAATGTATTTTCATATAATTTGTATACTAGATGTTCAGTCCTGGTCATAATTATTGTATCAGGGGACTAAGGATGGATTGCTGTGGTCTTAGTAAAATCCATTACATTTGTGATCTTTAGTTTATACAGAGTAGTCCAGCTGTTTATAAACTGTTTCACCATTAAAATTCAATCTCAACTCAGTGTTGATATAGTAACCAGTGAATCATCACAGCCTCTTTAAATAAAAGAAGAGCAATGACTTCGGTTTACATATTGATAAGTCCTGTTCTCGCTTTCACTGATAGAAAAACTTCCTGGAATCAGATACAGGAAGATACATAGAGTGATGTGTGAAGGTCACAGTTGTCCACAAATGTGATCTAGCGTACTCAGGGTTCTCACCAGGATTTTTTTTATACTGCACAAGGGGAACTTAGCGGGACATAGCTACATGACGAGCTTTGCAGGCGCGAGTATTGTAAAGTGGTTCGGGGGCACCCACCCCCCCCGAAACTTTGAAATGTATAACCTTTTGAGACAGTTTCCTGCATTTTGAGGGCCACTTTGTGTTACTACCTACGACGATAAATAACGTCCAACATCTGAATTGAATTGAATTGAAGATTTATTTTGAACATAACAAAAGAAAAAATAAAAGACAATGTAAAATTAAAGTTAGTTCAAAAAGGAGTGAGAAGTCGAAACTTATCTAATCCCACCCCTTCTCCCTGTATAATGATTTTCTATATCAATCCGTTTCCTTAAAAATACTACTGACAATCATGATAATAATAATAATCATAATTAATAATAATAATAGCAACAACAATAATACTAATAGTAACAACAATAATGATACAATACAATTTTAGAAAAAAGACAAAGAACCCAACAAAACACAACAGAAAAGATAGACCCAACTAACAATGAACATAAATAAATCCATAAAACAAATATAGAAATAAATAAGTTTCCTGTGAACACCTAGTGACTCTCACACTGTATCCCATGAAAACACATTCTTTATATATTCTATATATTTTGTTGAATGTTTGTACACTGCTTTAACTCCTCATTCATACCGTTCCACAGTCTCACCCCACAGAATGAAATGCAGAATCGTTTCTTGTTTGTGCGGATTTTGTTCATTTTGAAGTTGTATTTCCCTCATAATTGATAACCCCCCCCTCGATCCTTGAACAATTTCTGTATGTTATTTGGTAAGCACTGTTTTTTTTTTTTTTTTTTTTTTTTTTTTTTTTTTTTTTGCCTTGTACAAGATCTGTGCTGTTTGGCATCTTACTATGTCTGTTAATTTTAATAGTTTTGATTTTAAGAAGAGTGAGTATGATCTTGATAGCTGACATTATGAATGACCCGTATTGCCTTTTTTGAAGAATAATTAATGATTTCATTGAAGTCATATAGTTATTACCCTAAATTTCTACACAGTAATTTAAATACACTAAGAAAATGGAACAGTATAAGATGCAGAGTGATTTATGATCCAGAACATGTTTTCCTTTAACACTGAAATGCTTCTTGATAATTTGGTTTGTATGTATTTGATGTGTGGTTTCCAACTGATTTTCTCATCTATTATTACCCCAAGGAATTTATTTTCATTAACCCTTTCAATCTGCACCCCATCTATCTGTATTCGTACTTGCTCATTGGTTCTGCAGTTCCCAAATAACATTAGTTTTGTTTTATTTAAGTTCAGTGACAATTTGTTTCGGCCAAACCATATTTTTAATTTGTTCATTTCTTCAGTGATTTCCTCTACCATTTCTTTTAAGTTCTCCCCAGAAAACAACACCAGTTTGAGTATCTGTGACACCTTACAAATATGATTAATATACAATATAAATAGCTTGGGCCCCAACACTGACCCCTGTGGTACCCAACCAAACAATGTCCAAACATTCAGAACTGACATCACCCATCTTAACAAACTGCTGTTGTAAATAGCTTCTAACCCAGTCTGATACAATACCTCTGATGCCATATCTTTCCAGTTTTCTAATTAATATTTCATGGTTGATTGTGTCAAAGGCTTTCTTAATGTCAATAAATATTCCAACTGCATATTTCTTTTGTTCAATGGCATTTGTGATTTCTTCAATTGCTTGTATCATTGCTAATGATGTTGTACTGTTTGATCTAAAACCATATTGGCTATCGGAGAGTAATTTGTGCTTTTCAATGAATATATCCAATCTATTACTGACATCGGGGTGAATGTGAGGCATAATTGTAAAGCGCTTTGAGCGTCTGATTGAGATGGAAAAGCGCTATATAAATGCAGTCCATTTACCATTTATTATTAAAGATTTTGTCCAGTATTTTGGAAAATTGTGGAAGTAAAGACACAGGTCTGTAGTTGTTGAAATGATGCTTGTTCCCAGTTTTCTACAGTGGAATAACTTTAGCTATTTTCATCTTTTTTGGGGAATAAGCCAGTTTGAAATGATAAATTACAGATGTATGTTACATGTTTTGAAATCCCTTAAATGACCTTTTTTTCCTGTTATCATATCAATGTCATTATAATCAGTTGATTTTTGTTTTTACATTTTTTTTAACAATACATCCATGTTTTTCCCAACTGTCCCAGGATCAGAATTTTTTCCTGCAAGATCAGGTCCCACATTTACAAAAAATTTATTTAGATTGTCAGCCACATCATTTGTATTACAAAATTATATTACCCTCATCAATAAAATACTCAGGATATTGTAATTGCTTAGAACTACTTCTTATAATACTGTTTAGTATACCCCACATTCCCTTTATTTTATGTTTATTATCTAATAATGTCCTATAATTTTTTTGCTAGACCCTATGATATTTAACTTATTTCTATATTGTTTATATTTATTTTCTGCCTCTTTAGTTCTCAGTCTTATAAATTATCTGTATAGTGCATTTTTCTTCTTGCAGGCGTTTTTTTTTTTAAACCTTTTGTGATCCATGGGCAGTTGCCATACTTCAGTTTTCTTGTGTATTCTTTAATTGGACAGCTTTTGTCATATAATTGCTTAAATGCCTTGAGAAATATTTCATATGCATTGTCCACATTGTTTTCTCAGTATACTGCTTCCCAGTTTTGCACCAGTAATTCATTCCTGAATGCGTTTATTGATTCCCCTGACCTCATTCTCCGATATTCTTTTTGATTATTTTTCTTTCTATTGGTGTGGTTGTAGTCATAGATGATAATGATGGATAGATGATCACTGGTGTCATTAATTCGAATACCACTTATCGTTTTATCCTCAAGTTCATTAATGTATATGTTGTCAATCAAGGTGGCACAACTGAGGGTGATTGTGGTTGGTCTGGTGATTTTTGGAAATAGACTCATACATTGCACTGATAAAGTCATCTGTTGTACTATGCTTATATGGATTTAATATATCAATGTTGAAATCATCACATATGAAAATTACTTAATTGCTTTGTTTTGCAAATTATGCACCTTCTATCCATTCCCTGAAAGTATCAACATCCTTCAAAAAAGAAAACGACAACAAAAACAAAACAAAATTCCCCCTATGGCGGTTAAATCACAGCATAAGGACCCCTATGCTCAACTGCTCTGGCTAGAACCCTAGTACTGTTTGATGACATAACACACTTTGGTTGTACCATGTGATGTGGGCAAAAACAGTCATTGCACACTCAGAAACTTTAGTGCAACCTTGGTGCTTTTGAGCCCGTAGCGTATCCATGCCATGACATGGATACGCTAGGGGCTCCTTGGGAATTTAAGGGATTATGAAAGTATATTTTCAAGCACCCTGGAAATCCTGTCATGGTGTAAACAAGACCATAGCACAATGACTGACTGTCTCAGTTCATCTTGGACCCTCTAAGGATTTCCAGAGACCAGGTTTCAAATGGTGACCTTCCAGGATACATATCTGTGAAAATGACAGTGGGGCTTTAAAAACTATTTTAACCGAATATTTTAAATATTTCAAATAGTCTCTTTGGGCTCCCTGTATTAAAACATGATGTGCTGTCACACAATATTTCACGTCAGGTTGACGAAAGACTGCAAATTAGTTTTTCTAGTAGGGATGTCCCGATCAGGTTTTTTGGCCCCGATCCGATTCCGAGTCATCTGATTTTGAGTATCTGCCGATACCGAGTCCCAATCCGATACTTTAAAAAAATGAACAATGAACAAATGCTAAATATATAATAATTTCATTTTAATCACCTTATTTTATTATCTATCACTTAAACAGTGCACTTCTCAATCAAGTAATAATCTACCAGATAATAATCTACCAGACTTAAAAAATGTATAAATGTCCATGTTATTTTATTTGTCTAAAAATAAATGTCAAAGGATCCTTATGTTAAACAAGAAATTCTTATCTGAAATAACAGGTGGTTTTAATTTATAGATGAAAGGTTTTTAAAGAACCATTCATTGATTTAGCTATTTTAATTACAAGTGTTCTAAACTTTTTTTTAAACAGTAATCAGTAGGTATGGGTATTGATAAGATTTTATCGATATCGATGCCATTATCGATTCTGTTTATTGATCCGATTCTTTATCGATTCCCTTATCGATCCCTCTTGTGAATTTTGTACTGAAAGTAGGCTTTGCAGGGTCCTATGTATTTCATTGAGTCTTAAAGTAAATAAATATGAAATTGGTCACTGTATCCTTGATCTCTGGACATAAATAAAAATAAAATGGTGTTTTGCTTTGAAGTTATTAATTCCGACTGGATTCTATCATTCTAGCTTGACTCGGCAGAGAGCCGCACAGCGTTTGGAGCTGTGTGTACAGAACAGAGGACGATTCTCGTTTCTTTCTCGCAACAAGACAGGAGTCCCAGTTACTAACTTTAATCCGCACAAAAGTGAATCACGATTTCACATATTCAGGGATGAAAGTGGTGAAAAACAAAAAGAGCTGAAACCCAAAATTACCCCCCAACACCACCTGCATGAAAATGTTTGAATTCTAGAAGCTCTGAAATGCAGTCTGGGACTATTACAGACAATAAACTGCAGTGAGTGAGTGCAATGCGCAACGCCCCATTTCGATCAAGTCTGAAATCACGTGATCGGGCCCGATTTCAGATCACGTGATCGGATCGGGACATCCCTATTTTCGATTCATTATGTAACATACATATTTTTTGGGCTAACTCAGTGTAGCTGTTATTGAATGACAGAGATGGCAATAAGAAAGTAATTGGGTTGAAATTTGCCCAAAATAAAACACTGTCATAGTTGCACACTCATTCTGTCACAGGAACTGGTGTGTGTGTGTGTTTGTGTGTGCGCTCCATATAATCGTCTTCAAATATTAAAAATACCAAACATTTCAAACATAACTCTGAAAACAAATGTGTAATTAAGTTGACATGAATAAAAAATGTTTTATTGCTTGCTGTTGCCCAACCTGTGGCTCCCCACTTTAATTTTGTAATTTATAATACAGCCAGAGGAAATGTTCTAATTAGTCCAGATTGAGTTACTACACTTCTCAGGTCAACTGTAAAGAACCTAGAGTTGTCTTGTCTATTTTACGTACCTTCTAAATTGAATTTTAATCAGGTTCTTTTGTTTAATATATTTTCGTATTTACATTTCTTTTTCCTGCTCATCTCTCTCCAGTTGATAGAAAGCCAGTTGCTTAAAGAACAACTCCCTCAGGAACGGACATATTACGTCAATCTGGATGAAACGGAGACAAGTGGAATCAAACCAGACTAAGGCCAGATCAAGACCAACCAGGCCAGACTGATCCAGACACAACCAGGCCAGTCTAGGAAACGTTCAAGTTTCCAATCCAGGTAACTGAACCACTCCTGTCTATGGGCTGCCATGTTTGTAAAGGAATGTTAGCACTTCAGAAAACTTTATTCACACGATCCTTACGGAATTACACAAAACTGTTTGAGTATTTCACTATACAGTGGTCCCTCGTTTATCACGGGAGTTACGTTCTAAAAATAACCCGCGATAGGCGAAATCTGCGAAGTAGTCAGCGTTATTTTTTACGATTATTATAGACGTTTTAAAGCTGTAAAACCCCTCACTACGTACTTTATACACTTTTCTCAAACAGGCATTAACATTTTCTCACTTTTCTTTCGTGTGTAAACACTCTCAAAGTTCAAACCTTAGTAAAAAAAAATAAGACCAACCTGTTTTCAGGCCCAAACATTTTTTGAGGAATAAAAATAGAACGTTTTCCTATAAATAATTATGATGGCTTTTAGAACTAAGGAATTTAATTTTAACGATCAACCTACGAGGTTGGACACATAAGAAATTATTAATAGTGACTGACCAGTATTTCACAGTTCCTCTGATTGCGCCTCTTCATCCTGGCGCCGCCCCGCTGTCGCGCCTTTTTCCTCTGAGTGACACCTCGGTGCAGGTGTCTTTTTCTGAGTGAAGAACACAGTTATAGGTAGTTGTTGGCGCTCTTTTTTTTTTTTTTTCTTCTGGGCGAGAAGATTCTTATAAACAGACATGTAGAACACAATGCGCGTACTCTCCCTTCGTGGTGCCGCGACCGGCCTTCCTGATGAGGACGCAGAACACAATGCGCTGTAAAAAAAACAAAACAAAAAAAAAACAAACAAACAAAAAAAAAAGCATGCAAAATTTGACTAAAAAAAAAAATCCGCGAAACTGCGAGGCCGCAAAAGGTGAACCACGTTATAGTGAGGGACCACTGTATATTATTAAAAAAAATAAGCTTACCCTTCTCTAAATGTCTAGTTACTTCCTGTCATGCCAGTTTTATTTCGCAGACAAAGACCACCCTGATTGTTGCACTTGAAGCTGAGTGTTGAGTCAGAATGTCCTTGATCAGTAGTAAGAATCAAGCTTTTACTGCTTTCTGAGTCTCAGCTGTTAGCAGTATATGGGTTTGTGATGAAAGTGTTGACTTTGTAGAGGTTCACTTATCTTAGCAGTAACATTCATGTCTTGAAGAGTGAAGAGTTGCTCATGGCATCATGAGGTTGCTGGATGGAGGTGTTTGGTGATACAGATTTTTGTTGGAGAATGAAAATTCAGGTCTTTAGGGTTTTAGTACTTGCTGTATTGTATGGTTGAAAGTAGAGTCCCAACTGATATGGATTTTGGAGGGGCCCATACTGATATTGTAGAGTACAGTGCATTTCACTTTTTCACATTTTCTTATGTTACAGCCTTATTCCAAAATTAGAACATTTAATTTTTCCCCACAGTTCTACACACAAAACCCCATAATGACAATGTGAAAAATGTTTTGGTAGTTTTTTGCCAATAAATTGCATCTGCCAAGAATGTAATAAAATAATCAGCATTTATTTATTTATTTGTCTGTCTGTTAGCAGGATTGCATCAAAATTACTGCACGGATTTTTCTGTAGCTTAATTGGAGTCCACCTGGGGTAAATTCAGTTGATTGGACATGATTTGGAAAGACACACACCTGTCTACATATAAGGTCCCACAGTTGACAGTCAGAGCACAAACCAAGCATGAAGTCAAAGGAATTGTCTGTGGACCTCTGAGACAGGATTATCTCAAGGTACAAATCTGGGGAAGGGTACAGAAACATTTCTGCTGCTTTGAAGGTCCCACTGAACACAGTGGCCTCCATCATCCATAAACTGAAGACGATTGGATCCACCAGGACTCTTCCTAGAGCTGGCCGCCCATCTAAACTGAGTGATCAAGGGAGAAGGGGCTTTATCAGGGAGGTGACCGAGAACCTGAAAATAACACTGTTACTGATGTTTGTAAAAGGCTCATATTGACTGTTATCGGCCAGCAGATATAGCGGTTGAGCTCTAAGCCAAACCTTCCCAGATGAATTTGCAAATCGTCTATAGAGCAGTTTAAACTAAAAGTAACTGAAAAAGGCAAAGAGCATGGCAACTTTTTTGCAGTAAAGTTGGGGATATGAAACAAAAGACGCATCATTTACACAACAACTTGTTTCATGAAACTGATATTTTCTGACCAATGACTGCTGGCTGTATAATAATAATAATAATGATGTGCTCTATTTCTAAATATGCTGCTACTCAGACAGTAGTGGATTTCTGTTCTGCCAGCAAATCTGAATGTTGCTAAATCAAAATTTCCTGTGTTTTAAGACTCTTGCGCCTACTGAATGTTGAAAGTGTGACACTTGTGTTTTACTCACAGTTGAGGGTTCACGAGTGGATGGAAAGAGATGATTTTAACACACAGGCTGTGATGAACATCTGTGGTGAGTGCAGCTTTACATATTAACAAGGAAATACTCCCTATTGGCAGGTTTTCTCAGCCTTACTTCAAACTGTAGGAACACAGTTGTGAAGAATCTGATAGTTTTGTGATCTTTACCCATACAGCTTTATTGTGCACTCTGTTTGCTGTGCATTGTTGGAATGGCATGTTAGGACCACACCAGTCTCCACCTTAAAGTGGTTTTGACATGACTAAATGTTTTTACAGTGGTTGAAGTGTTAATCCTTCCACAAACCCAGTGGAATGTATTCATGTCTATGGAGGGGGGAGGGCCAAACAAACCTGATCTGAAGTTCATTTTTCCAATAAAAGTAAAGCTTGTACTTTGCTAGAACAGTTTATGTTGTCACTTAGTTAAAAAATAAAAGACCAAACATTACTGTGGCGGCTCGATGTCAGAAGATTGTGAAACAGAAATCACATTAAAACATGAAATAAAAGGTGGTGGATTTCCTGTTGTCACACAGACAGAACAAAGATAAATATCATTTAATTACAAGGCATGGACTGTGTGTGATTTGGTTAATTGGCATATAATGGAGAGCTAACAGCACTGCTAGACTCGCAATTTAGAGGTGATGGGGAGACGTTTTTAAATTTTGTTATTTTTACATAGAATGCTGCGCTGCACCGGCTTTTCATGTTCAAAAATGCTGCCTGGGCAGATGCAGGAAGCCCAAGTGTCCTGCTGCAGGCTCAGGTGCATTTTGAAGCATAGAGAACTGCATTATGCTGTTCAAAATGTCTTAAAAATGGATGCAACATGAAAATGCTGCATTGTATCAATCGCAGAACTATTCATTTTTATACTCTGAGTTACTGATCTGCTCTGTCTCACTCTGATCCTGTCAGATCTCAGAAGCTAAGCAGCGCGGGGCCTTGTTAGTACTTGGATGGGAAACCTCTTTGGAACACCAGCGGCTGTGTGTTTCTCCAGGTTACACTGGAATTGAGACAGGAAGGGCGTAAAATGTGCCAAATACCAATGCAGATCTGGATGTATCCGCTGTGGCGGCCCCCAAACAAAAAAATGGGAGCTGCCGAATGGACAACAAACAACTCAGAGTTGCTAAATAAAAATGCACTTTGCGGTGCTTTTGCTCGTTAACATTTGATAACTAGGGAGCTAGAATTACAAGACTGCTGTGATCCCCCCCCCCCCCCAATGACCTTTAACTGGAATAAGCAGGAATATGGAGCCTTACAAACCTCCGCTTTTCTAACTGCCACCTCAGTAAATAACACGATTGTTGTTGTGCTCCAGATGACCTGATGGCTGACCAAAGGATGGACATCTCCTCTACAATGACAGACTTCATGTCCCCGAGCTCCACTGACCTCATCTCCAGCTCCATCAGCACACCTAGCATGGACTACACTCGGAAGAGGAAAGGCAGCACCACAGATTACCAGTAAGATCAAGACCGAGGGGGCGGGAGGGGCAGGAGGAAGTGGGGTGAGCGTGTCACGAAAACATCATAAAAATGAGTTGTAATCCACATTTGCATTAAAGTTTTAAATAATTATTTCTTGACCTAAGGGCTATCTTTTTATATTGCTGACAACCAAAAATTTTTGTGTGTTTATTGCTTTTGACCGGCTTCTCTTATTTTACTTGTGGGCGCCACTGCAGATTCGGTATAGATTCACATATTAATTTGGAACGCGTTTTAAGCCAGATGCCGTTCCTTATGCAATTCCAAATGTAGTAGAATAGGGCATGGTTGGCCTTGAACCGGGAGCATGTTTTTCTGAGGACAGCATATTAATCGGTTGCACAAACATGACAAATGTTGACAGAAAAACACAGTTTCTTACACAAAGGAAAGACATATGTGAACACAAATACAAGGCGAGCAAAGGAACAGCCATGAGGAGTAGAAAATTTGGATAGAAATAAAAAATGAGAAACTAGTAAGTAATATGGACGATATGAGTGGGAAAGGCACAAGCTTAAAAGAAAAATGACTGTAAAATTGACTTTTGTTAATTCTGCAGACTTAATGCCACAGTAGCATGAAGAACAGAAGGCCGTTCAGTATTACTGACATTATGCTGCTCATTAACTGCATGACTAAGTATAGAAAAAACAAAATGTACAGTCTATTGAATTCATTAGCTGTTAGTACATGATGAATTTTTATTTGTTTTCACTGGATATAATTTTGGCAGCTTGCATATTGTGGGTAATTAAATTTCTCAATAGCCCAATGACCAAAAAGTGATTCATCAATTTCTTTCTTTTCAGAATTGATGGCTTCTCATTTGAGTAAGTTCAAACACGGCTGGATGTTCATGAATTATTCATAGTTTATTGACACAAACCCACTGAACTCTTGTATTACTTTTCTGAAGTACTGCAGTGTGTTTATTCTGGCTGTACATGCTTTTTTCCTCCTTTAGTGACATGGATCCAGACAAAGATAAGCTAGGAAGGTAAGATGTCATCATCACAAAGTGACAAAATTAACTTTGTTTTTATGTACTGTAGTTTTATGCCATTACCCCTTTTTCAGTTTGAACCCATCGGTTGGATGATCATACCTGCCCTGCCCGTATGAGCCTTTCACAAACATATCGGGATCAGTGTTATTTTTAAAGATATAAGAACTATTATTTTACCAAATAACACAGAAAAATGCTTTGGCTTTTGGAAATTGTGTCATTATATAGTTTGTCCTGCCTAGGGTGCTCTATCATCGTTTACAATGCTGTCAAGCATGGCTGGGACCCCTTCATCCTTTTGTCACATTAGTTACGAGAGACAAAGCGAGCACCTGCCATTCATTTTCCTACATAGTAGGCGTTTTGCAGCAACAAGCGGTTGCTAGGTGGAGGCAAAATAGACAAGAAGTCTTTTTTGCAAATGATATGTGATGCGACATGGTGACAGTCAATCCAAGTGAAGGCACCATGCTGTACATGGGTTGGCTGTTGGTTATATTTACACTTATTTATAATAAAGTTCATGTTTAAACTTGGGCAGGAGTGGTGGACAAGCAGCTAATGCACTTGGTTTCAGTGTGGAAGGTTCCCAGTTCAAACCCCACCCCTGCCACATTTCTCCATGTAATCTGGAGTTGTCAGGAAGGGCATCTGGCATAAAACTTGTGCCAGTTCAAATGCAGATCCACCTCGGATTTGCTGTGGCGACCCCGAGTGCAAACCAGGAAGCAGCTGAAGGAGTTACTTTTTTTTTTTTTAAATAGGAAAACATCAAGCCCCAATTACATTTATTTGTCATGAGGGTTTGATAATGAATTGTTAGGAATCATTATCATGTATCTTTTTAAATTTTTTTTAAATGAACATATCTGCAGATTTATCTATCGTATTTTTTTTTTTTTTAACTCCCTAATATCTGTACCGTATCAGCCCCCCAAAAAATGCATATCAGTCGGGGTCTACTTTGAACAGTATGAATTCTTGTTCGGATCATTCAGACTCATTGTAATCTCAAATCTGCAGACAGGGCACATGAATGTCAATGAGATAAATGTCCCATTAGTCCTGATATTAAATAAAATGTCTTATTTACTCAAATGTGCAGAAAAAAGTTTTCCAGCGAGTAGGGTGGAAACACTTGCTGCTACAAACCAGTGAGAGGTTTAAACCTCTCTCCTGTTTGCTATGTCAGTCATCAGTTTGTACCTGTCAATTTTTCAGTTTATTTTCACTTATATAGCGCCAAATCACAACAGAGTTGCCTCAAGGTGCTTCACACAAGTAAGGTCTAACCTTACTAACCCCCAGAGCAGCAGTGGTAAGGGGAAAAACTCCCTCTGACAAAGAAACCTCAAGCAGACCAGACTCAAAGGGGTGACCCTCTGCTTGGGCCATGCTACAAACATAAATTACAGAATAATTCACAAAACAAACATACACGAAATGCTGTTGGTGCACAGGACAGGAGGGTCTCCAGCACAAATACCACGCCCATCTCTGGATGGAGCTGCACCTTAAACAGAGAGAAAAAACAGAATCAGGCATCAGAAAGACAAGAAATACAGTATAATTTGTCAGCATTAAACAAGAAAAACAGGAAATACTAAGGTGATCACTGGCCGCTAGCCCTGAGCTTTACTAAAAGACCCAGAATTTAGGTAAAGTTGAGGCCGCGGCACGCTCCGTTTCCTAATAAAATGAATTAAGAGTAAAAAGCGTAGAACTATACTATGCCAGTATGCTAGCCATATGAAAGGGAGAATAAGTGCGTCTTAAGTCTGGACTTGAAAGTCTCCACAGAATCTGACTGTTTTATTGACACAGGAAGATCATTCCACAGAACAGGGGCACGATAAGAGAAAGCTCTGTGACCCGCAGACTTCTTATTTACCCTAGGGACACAAAGTAGTCCTGCACCCTGAGAACGCAAAGCCCGGGCCGGTACATATGGTTTAATTAGGTCAGCTAGGTAGGGAGGTGCCAGTCTGTGAACAGTTTTATAGACTAGTAGCAGAACCTTAAAATCTGATCTCACTGGGACAGGAAGCCAGTGAAGGGATGCCAAAATGGGTGTAATGCGGTCAAACTTTCTGCTTCGTGTCAAAAGTCTGGCTGCAGCATTTTGGACCAATTGGAGAGCCCTAATGCTGGCCTGCAGTAAACCAGAAAATAGAACATTACAGTAGTCCAATCTAGAAGAGATAAACACATGGATCAGGGTCTCAGCATCAGCCATAGACAGGATGGGACCTGCATATAGAATCGGAGCTTTCACAATGTTGCATAAGTTTCTCTGTACAAACCAGTAGATCAGGTTTGTTGGAGAATGTAAATGTTGCTATGGTTTATTGCACCTTCTTCACCGACCTTTGCTCTAAAATATTTTCTGTCCCTTAAATGTGCCACTAGGGCAAAAACTGCCAATGCTGAAATTTAATTTTGTTCTCAAAAATCCTCTTTCTAATGACACCTGCTGTATTTATTTCTTTTCCAGTGACCAACAAGGCCGGATAAAGAATGCCAGGTACAAAACAACTTCATTTCCATTTTGTTGTCTTTGGGCCTCTTTTGTAAATGTTCTTATGATGTTTTATTTTAAAATAAAATGTTGGGATTGCTTGCTGCACCATTTTTGTCACTGTTTAAGTTGCAGTAATTAGCAACCATGTTAAGCACATTAGATAAGATCGCCGCCTCCTAGATATCCCACAGTGAATTGCAGGCTAACTGGACTGATGTTGCACCTCTGCTCTATACTTTTGTGAATTATTGCATCTGTTCAGCAGCTAAGATTGGCCAAAATGTTTCATGTTGAAAATCACTTAGATTTGTTTTTTTTTTAACAGCAGTCTAATGTCATGAATGTAGTTGTATCCTTGTTTAAGGAATCTCACGTTGCAGTTGGTCTGACTTCTCTGTGCATTTCCACAGAGAGGCCCACAGCCAGATTGAGAAGCGTCGGAGAGATAAGATGAACAGCTTCATTGACGAGCTGGCGTCCCTGGTGCCCACCTGTAATGCCATGTCCCGCAAACTGGACAAACTCACTGTCCTGCGAATGGCTGTCCAGCACATGAAGACACTCAGAGGTTAGATCAGAAAGCTTAACTTCTTTGGAACAAGCATGATGTTTTCCAACATTGCAATCCCAAATAAAATAAAATCAAATCAATTTTATTTATATAGCGCCAAATCACAACAAACAGTTGCCCCAAGGCGCTTTATATTGTAAGGCAAGGCCATACAATAATTACGTAAAAACCCCAACGGTCAAAACGACCCCCTGTGAGCAAGCACTTGGCGACAGTGGGAAGGGAAAAACTCCCTTTTAACAGGAAGAAACCTCCAGCAGAACCAGGCTCAGGGAGGGGCAGTCTTCTGCTGGGACTGGTTGGGGCTGAGGGAGAGAACCAGGAAAAAGACATGCTGTGGAGGGGAGCAGAGATCAATCACTAATGATTAAATGCAGAGTGGTGCATACAGAGCAAAAAGAGAAAGAAACACTCAGTGCATCATGGGAACCCCCCAGCAGTCTAAGTCTGTAGCAGCATAACTAAGGGATGGTTCAGGGTCACCTGATCTAGCCCTAACTATAAGCTTTAGCAAAAAGGAAAGTTTTAAGTCTAATCTTAAAAGTAGAGAGGGTGTCTGTCTCCCTGATCTGAATTGGGAGCTGGTTCCACATGAGAGGAGCCTGAAAGCTGAAGGCTCTGCCTCCCATTCTACTCTTACAAACCCTAGGAACTACAAGTAAGCCTGCAGTCTGAGAGCGAAGTGCTCTATTGGGGTGGTATGGTGCTATGAGGTCCCTAAGATAAGATGGGACCTGATTATTCAAAACCTTATAAGTAAGAAGAAGAATTTTAAATTCTGTTCTAGAATTAACAGGAAGCCAATGAAGAGAGGCCAATATGGGTGAGATATGCTCTCTCCTTCTAGTCCCCGTTAGTACTCTAGCTGCAGCATTTTGAATTAACTGAAGGCTTTTCAGGGAACTTTTAGGACAACCTGATAATAATGAATTACAATAGTCCAGCCTAGAGGAAATAAATGCATGAATTAGTTTTTCAGCATCACTCTGAGACAAGACCTTTCTAATTTTAGAGATATTGCGCAAATGCAAAAAAGCAGTCCTACATATTTGTTTAATATGCGCATTGAATGACATATCCTGATCAAAAATGACTCCAAGATTTCTCACAGTATTACTAGAGGTCAGGGTAATGCCATCCAGAGTAAGGATCTGGTTAGACACCATGTTTCTAAGATTTGTGGGGCCAAGTACAATAACTTCAGTTTTATCTGAGTTTAAAAGCAGGAAATTAGAGGTCATCCATGTCTTTGTCTCTAAGACAATCCTGCAGTTTAGCTAATTGGTGTGTGTCCTCTGGCTTCATGGATAGATAAAGCTGGGTATCATCTGCATAACAATGAAAATTTAAGCAATGCTGTCTAATAATACTGCCTAAGGGAAGCATGTATAAAGTGAATAAAATTGGTCCTAGCACAGAACCTTGTGGAACTCCATAATTAACCTTAGTCTGTGAAGAAGATTCCCCATTTACATGAACAAATTGTAATCTATTAGATAAATATGATTCAAACCACCGCAGCGCAGTGCCTTTTAATACCTATGGCATGCTCTAATCTCTGTAATAAAATTTTATGGTCAACAGTATCAAAAGCAGCACTGAGGTCTAACAGAACAAGCACAGAGATGAGTCCACTGTCTGAGGCCATAAGAAGATCATTTGTAACCTTCACTAATGCTGTTTCTGTACTATGATGAATTCTAAAACCTGACTGAAACTCTTCAAATAGACCATTCCTCTGCAGATGATCAGTTAGCTGTTTTACAACTACCCTTTCAAGAATTTTTGAGAGAAAAGGAAGGTTGGAGATTGGCCTATAATTAGCTAAGATAGCTGGGTCAAGTGATGGCTTTTTAAGTAATGGTTTAATTACTGCCACCTTAAAAGCCTGTAGTACATAGCCAACTAATAAAGATAGATTGATCATATTTAAGATCGAAGCATTAATTAATGGTAGGGCTTCCTTGAGCAGCCTGGTAGGAATGGGGTCTAATAGACATGTTGATGGTTTGGAGGAAGTAACTAATGAAAATAACTCAGACAGAACAATCGGAGAGAAAGAGTCTAACCAAATACCGGCATCACTGAAAGCAGCCAAAGATAACGATATGTCTTTGGGATGGTTATGAGTAATTTTTCTCTAATAGTTAAAATTTTATTAGCAAAGAAAGTCATGAAGTCATTACTAGTTAAAGTTAAAGGAATACTCGGCTCAATAGAGCTCTGACTCTTTGTCAGCCTGGCTACAGTGCTGAAAAGAAACCTGGGGTTGTTCTTATTTTCTTCAATTAGTGATGAGTAGTAAGATGTTCTAGCTTTACGGAGGGCTTTTTTATAGAGCAACAGACTCTTTTTCCAGGCTAAGTGAAGATCTTCTAAATTAGTGAGACGCCATTTCCTCTCCAACTTACGGGTTATCTGCTTTAAACTGCGAGTTTGTGAGTTATACCACGGAGTCAGGCACTTCTGATTTAAGGCTCTCTTTTTCAGAGGAACTACAGCATCCAAAGTTGTCTTCAATGAGGATGTAAAACTATTGACGAGATACTCTATCTCACTTACAGAGTTTAGGTAGCTACTCTGCACTGTGTTGGTATATGGCATTAGAGAACATAAAGAAGGAATCATATCCTTAAACCTAGTTACAGCGCTTTCTGAAAGACTTCTAGTGTAATGAAACTTATTCCCCACTGCTGGGTAGTCCATCAGAGTAAATGTAAATGTTAAGAAATGATCAGACAGAAGGGAGTTTTCAGGGAATACTGTTAAGTCTTCAATTTCCATACCATAAGTCAGAACAAGATCTAAGATATGATTAAAGTGGTGGGTGGACTCATTTACATTTTGAGCAAAGCCAATTGAGTCTAATAATAGATTAAATGCAGTGTTGAGGCTGTCATTCTCAGCATCTGTGTGGATGTTAAAATCGCCCACTATAATTATCTTATCTGAGCTAAGCACTAAGTCAGGCAAAATGTCTGAAAATTCACAGAGAAACTCACAGTAACGACCAGTAACTTCACATTTCTCAAAACAGAGTCGCCAATAACCAGAGTTTGATCCTCGGCGGGTGTGTCGCCGAGTGGGGAAAAACGGTTAGAAATGTGAACAGGTTGGCGGTGTACACGGGGCTTCTGTTTAGGGCTACGCTTCCTCCTCAGTCACCCAGTCGGCCTGCTTTCCTGGCTGCTCAGGATCTGCTGGAAGGGAACTAACGGCGGCTAAGCTACCTTGGTCCGCACCGACTACAGGGGCCTGGCTAGCTGTAGATTTTTCCACGGTGCGGAGCCGAGTCTCCAATTCGCCCAGCCTGGCCTCCAAAGCTACGAATAAGCTACACTTATAACAAGTACCATTACTGATAAAGGAGGCCAAGGAATAACTAAACATTTCACACCCAGAGCAGAAAAGTGCAGGAGAGACAGGAGAAGCCGCCATGCTAAATCGGCTAAGAGCTAGTAGCTGCGCTAAGCTAGCGGATTCCTAAAAACACACAAAGTGAATAATGTGTAAATAATTTAGAGGTGATTCAGCAGAGGGAGTGCTTTAGTTAAGGAACGTGAAGATTACACTGTGAAACAAATCGTTATCTAGTTATCAAATCAATCTAACTGCGAGATTAAACAGCTAACAGATACAGCAAAACACCGCTGTGCTCCGGAACAGGAAGTGATACAATACCGCAGTGAGAGCCAACCACCAGTCAGTCCATCCAGAACACAAGATAACCTCTTGGATAAAATGCAGCATCTTCTGATGATGTCATTCCTGAAGTGCCTTTAACTGTTAAAGTCCTTCACTCTAATCTGACAGTACATTAGACTTGCTTGATGGGTTGGTGGACCTGTCAGCTTCTGTTTAGTAATGGTTACAAGCCTGGGTTCCTTTATGCCTCAAATAACTGGGAAGAACAGTTTTGGGAGAAAAATGGGAAAAGGCAAACATGATTATGGATAAAGGATGCTTTTGTTTGGTGGAAAAATCTGTTTTAGTACTAAATGGACATCATGTTCATCTTGTGCCAGTCGAGGAGCAACATCACAAACTAATCTGTAAAGAGCTGGCTGGTTGTGTTCCTGAAATAAGTTTAAAAATGTCATTTTAGATCAAACTGTTTGGCTTTTTGTTGTCACTGTTGAACCTGAAAATCAATGCCAGCTAATTTTACCAAAAGATTCAGATGATATTTTCTTTCAGTTGGTACAGAGTTGATGGTGACATTATCATCATGTATTTCACAGTGATAATCCTTCACATTTTGGTATGTCACTGAAGTGGAAATTGTTTCAAAATACACTCAACAAAAATATAAACGCAACACTTTTGGTTTTGCTCCCATTTTGTATGAGATGAACTCAAAGATCTAAATCTTTTTCCACATACACAATATCACCATTTCTCTCAAATATTGTTCACAAACCAGTCTAAATCTGTGATAGTGAGCACTTCTCCTTTGCTGAGATAATCCATCCCACCTCACAGGTGTGCCATATCAAGATGCTGATTAGACACCATGATTAGTGCACAGGTGTGCCTTAGACTGCCCACAATAAAAGGCCACTCTGAAAGGTGCAGTTTTATCACACAGCACAATGCCACAGATGTCGCAAGATTTGAGGGAGCGTGCATTTGGCATGCTGACAGCAGGAATGTCAACCAGAGCTGTTGATCGTGTATTGAATGTTCATGTCTCTACCATAAGCCGTCTCCAAAGTTGTTTCAGAGGATTTGGCAGTACATCCAACCAGCCTCACAACTGCAGACCACATGTAACCACACCAGCCCAGGACCTCCACATCCAGCATGTTCACCTCCAAGACGTCTGAGACCAGCCACTTGTACAGCTGCTGAAACAATCGGTTTGCATAACCAAAGAATTTCTGCACAAACTGTCAGAAACCGTCTCAGGGAAGCTCATCTGCATGCTCGTCGTCCTCATCGGGTCTCGACCTGACTCCAGTTCGTCGTCGTAACCGACTTGAGTGGGCAAATGCTCACATTCGCTGGCGTTTGGCACGTTGGAGAGGTGTTCTCTTCACGGATGATGCCAAGGAGATGTGTTGCACTGCATGAGGCAAATGGTGGTCACACCAGATACTGCCTGGTATCCCCCCCCAATTAAACAAAATTGCACCTTTCAGAGTGGCCTTTTATTGTGGGCAGTCTAAGGCACACCTGTGCACTAATCATGGTGTCTAATCAGCATCTTGATATGGCACACCTGTGAGGTGGGATGGATTATCTCAGCAAAGGAGAAGTGCTCACTATCACAGATTTAGACTGGTTTGTGAACAATATTTGAGGGAAATGGTGATATTGTGTATGTGGAAAAAGTTTTAGATCTTTGAGTTCATCTCATACAAAATGGGAGCAAAACCAAAAGTGTTGCATTTATATTTTTGTTGAGTATAACTGTTGTGATGAATGTGTGATTGACGGGTCAGGTAAAACTCATTGGCGCAGTTCTCTAGCTCCTGTAGTTGATGTAATTATATAATTCATCTATTGCAAACGGTTTAACACAGTGGTCTCCAAACTATTCCAGAAAGGGCCGAGAGGGTGCAGGTTTTCTTTGCAGCCACTGACTTCAGCAAGTGATTTCACTGATTAACATCACTTGGAGCAGGTGGGATGAGTTCATCAGTGAAATCACCTGCTGGAGTCAGTGGCTGCAAAGAAAACCTGCACCCTCTCGGCCCTTTCTGGAATAGTTTGGAGACCACTGGTTTAACAGTGGGGGGCATAGCTAACCAAAAAGTTAGCTTTGATAACTCCATCAACTGAAAAGTTAACTTTTATATAATGATAAACTGAAAAAAAAATTCAATATTGACTCTCGTACACTATGATGACTGACAAGCCAGTTTTTGAGTTTAAGCACCGCCAACGCTTCTGAGTAGAATCAAAGGCAATCACAAACCCAACACAAACAATGAGCCGGACCTTCTGTTTTTGTGTGCCCTGCCCACTGCTGTAAGGATGGACTTTGACCCAAAATGCATGGAACACCACCATCTACTGGATGGGAGTGTAAATAGCATCCAACTGTCACACGGTCGCCAGTCAGTGCGCTGAATCACACAGAATTTTCAGTTTTGCAAATGCCTTTTTAATTTTTTTTTTTTTACAAATGAAGAACAAATGACATATTTACAAATACACATTTGTTTGTAAAAACCAACACATGTTACAGTAACTTGTGTGTTGGTTTTTATTTTACAAATAAACCAACCAGTGATGAGGAGGCTCATTTTCCCATTATGTTTTTTGGCATCTGTGAGTTTTAATGCTCAAACCTTCAGAATTAGTGCATTAATTTAAAACTAAAGTATATTTTTTATATTTTCAATTTGTAAAAATTAGAGTTGACATTAAAATCAATAAAATGGTTGGAATTAGTTTGTTTTTAAAATTAAACCATAAGTCAAACCTGCTTCGCTATGTATGCCTTTTGCTGCACACCTGGGGAACTCTATGTTGAATGTAAATGATTTTTTTTTTTCTCTCTCTTTGTAGCAGCCGGGTCCCAACTCCTGGGGTCAGAGCTCAGCTCCTCACAGCTGCCTGACTGCTGCAAAACATATAACAGACAGGAACTAAAGTGTGATTTTAGGGTTTACAAACATTTTTGACTGTTGGGCTTTACTTACTATACCAGCCAAAAAATGTTAGTCAACTAAAAGTTAGTGAAACTAAATTTATCAGAAGCCAATTGGTCAGCTGATGGTTTTCGAAGCTTTGCTAATTAGAAGTTAGCGGATTAGCGGAAGTGTGCCCACCAGTGCTTATTAATTCATTATTCAACAAAATCTCTTATATAAACTTTTGTTCTGTTGAAAGTGAGTTCAGTTGAAAGCAGATTTTTTTAGCAGCTGATTGAAATTGTATTCTTGGACTCCACGACAGTATTGCATGCAGTATGATAGGAGTTTAAAAAGAATTCTTTGAATAACCCGAGTTAAGTGTGTGCTTGAGGTGAATGCAGACATGCTGGTTTGCTGAATTAGAAATGTGTAGGAGAGAGGTTAGGAGATAAAAATGACAGCGGTGTGATTGTTGTGGTTTGCAGGTGCAGCTAATCCCTACACGGAGGCCAACTACAAACCCTCCTTCCTTTCAGATGATGAACTCAAGCACTTGATACTGCGGGTGAGCAAAGTGACACAAGAGTAAACTGACTAATGGAATGTTGACGCTCTATGAAGAAAAGCCATCTGTTGAATCCAATGTCTTAAGTTCTGTTTTCTGAATACAGGCTGCTGATGGCTTCCTGTTTGTGGTTGGGTGTGACCGTGGCAAGATACTCTTTGTTTCAGAGTCTGTCTATAAGATTCTTAACTACAGCCAGGTACTGGAAATAATACCTGTATTAACTTTGTTAGTTTAGGTTTTTAGGGAAAAAGATACACCTAATGGGTTAATAAATGTAAGACTAAAAAAAATCTATTTTCTATACTTGTCAGGTTACAAAACAGCATTTTTAGTTTTAGAGGTGTTTACTTCTCACCAGCTTTACATAATATATGAGAAACACCTTATTTACACATAAACGCCGTTGTTTCAGAGCGTTTTCCGTAGTAGTGGAGTGAGACGAGCCAGCATACGTCATTGTACCGCTTTACTGTGACTGGCTGCTACGATGTTCTTCCCATATTGCTTCACGCAAGTCTGGGACAACCCCCCCAACCCTCACTGCCGTCAGTAGTTCAAGGTCGTTTGTTCTTTTTGAAAACTTACCCTTCAGGGGAACTTTTTTTTAATAATTTTTTTTCTAGACAATGTGAATTTTGATCATATCGGTAATGTCGTATTATGAATCCCCTATTTAAAGGCTAATGAATAAAATTAGAGTGGTGCCAGTGAAAATTCTTTTTTATGCCTTAAATCTTAAAGCTCAGTGGTCCTGTACCTTTTAAGGTGAATATTTATTTGTAATTGTTTATTTTTGTATAACAGCTTGTGTACTAAAGTGATTTTTGCCATTACTATTGCAAAACATTTATCAAAGTGTTGTTCTGAATATAGCTGAAAGCATTAAAAAGCAGTTTTACCTCGCGCTAGCTGTACCTTTCTTTGTGACTGCTTCGGACTCCCAAACTCCTTAAGTTCCTTTTAGTACACTCAACAAAAATATAAATGCAACACTTTTGGTTTTGCTCCCATTTTGTATGAGATGAACTCAAAGATCTAAAACTTTTTCCACATACATAATATCACCATTTCCCTCAAATGTTGTTCACAAACCAGTCTAAATCTGTCATAGTGAGCACTTCTCCTTTGCTGAGATAATCCATCCCACCTCACAGGTGTGCCATATCAAGATGCTGATTAGACACCATGATTAGTGCACAGGTGTGCCTTAGACTGCCCACAATAAAAGGCCACTCTGAAAGGTGCAGTTTTGTTTTATTGGGGGGGGGGATACCAGTCAGTATCTGGTGAGACCACCATTTGCCTCATGCAGTGCAACACATCTCCTTCGCATAGAGTTGATCAGGTTGTCAATTGTGGCCTGTGGAATGTTGGTCCACTCCTCTTCAATGGCTGTGCGAAGTTGCTGGATATTGGCAGGAACTGGTACACGCTGTCGTATACGCCGGTCCAGAGCATCCCAAACATGCTCAATGGGTGACATGTCCGGTGAGTATGCCGGCCATGCAAGAACTGGGACATTTTGAGCTTCCAAGAATTGTGTACAGATCCTTGCAATATGGGGCCGTGCATTATCCTGCTGCAACATGAGGTGATGTTCTTGGATGCATGGCACAACAATGGGCCTCAGGATCTCGTCACGGTATCTCTGTGCATTCAAAATGCCATCAATAAAATGCACCTGTGTTCTTCGTCCATAACAGACGCCTGCCCATACCATAACCCCACCGCCACCATGGGCCACTCGATCCACAACATTGACATCAGAAAACCGCTCACCCACACGACGCCACACACGCTGTCTGCCATCTGCCCTGAACAGTGTGAACCGGGATTCATCCGTGAAGAGAACACCTCTCCAACGTGCCAAACGCCAGCGAAAGTGAGCATTTGCCCACTCAAGTCAGTTACGACGACGAACTGGAGTCAGGTCGAGACCCCGATGAGGACGACGAACATGCAGATGAGCTTCCCTGAGATGGTTTCTGACAGTTTGTGCAGAAATTCTTTGGTTATGCAAACCGATTGTTTCAGCAGCTGTCCGAGTGGCTGGTCTCAGACGATCTTGGAGGTGAACATGCTGGATGTGGAGGTCCTGGGCTGGTGTGGTTACATGTGGTCTGCGGTTGTAAGGCTGGATGGATGTACTGCCAAATTCTCTGAAATGCCTTTGGACACGGCTTATGGTAGAGAAATCAACATTCAATACACGAGCAACAGCTCTGGTTGACATTCCTGCTGTCAGCATGCCAACTGCACGCTCCCTCAAATCTTGCGACATCTGTGGCATTGTGCTGTGTGATAAAACTGCACCTTTCAGAGTGGCCTTTTATTGTGGGCAGTCTAAGGCACACCTGTGCACTAATCATGGTGTCTAATCAGCATCTTGATATGGTACACCTGTGAGGTGGGATGGATTATCTCAGCAAAGGAGAAGTGCTCACTATCACAGATTTAGACTGGTTTGTGAACAATATTTTAGGGAAATGGTGATATTGTGTATGTGGAAAAAGTTTTAGATCTTTGAGTTAATCTCATACAAAATGGGAGCAAAACCAAAAGTGTTGCATTTATATTTTTGTTGAGTGTATATTTACAGCATTTTGTGGTAATTCTACATTGTGGATGTGTCTCTACTATCCTCTGGCTGATTTCTTTCTGGCCTTTGTCTTTCCTCTTTCAGAACGACCTGATAGGTCAGAGCCTGTTTGACTACCTTCATCCCAAGGACATCGCCAAGGTCAAAGAACAGCTGTCGTCTTCTGATACAGCCCCCCGCGAGAGGCTGATTGACGCTAAAAGTAAGCTAATGAACTGTCCATTTATACATGTTTCTTGTGTGTTTTATCTCTTTGCTTTTGATACCGTTTATATATATATATATATATATATATATATATATATATATATATAAAAAGAGAGAGAGAGAGAACAATTTCTTCAACATGTATATAAATTCATTTCACACTTATCGTCTGTCTGACCCCGTCTTGTCAACATGATAAAAATCAACCGCATTGTCAGACATCAGTTTATAATTTGCTTACTCGTCACTCTGTTCTTATTTTGTGCATAGGGGCCTTCATACGGTGCATCCGGAAAGTATTCACTTTTTCCATATTTTAGGTTATGGAGTAAATTCAGTTTTCCCTCAAAATTCTATGCACAACACCCCATAATGGCAACATGAAAAAAGTTTGAAATTTTTTCAAATTTATGAAAAAAAAACCCAACAACCCAGAAATCATGTGTCCATAAGTATTCACACCCTTTTCTCAGTACTTTGTTGATGTGCCTTTGGCAGCAATTACAGCCTCAAATCTTCTTGAATATGATTTCACAACTTGGTGCACCTATCTTTGGTCAGTTTGTCCATTCCTCTTTGCAGCACCTCTCAAGCTCCATCAGGTTGGATGGGGAGCGTCAGTGCACAGACATTTTCAGATCTCTCCAGAGATGTTCAGTCAGATTCAGGTCTGGGCTCTGGCTGGGCCATTCAAGGATATTCACAGAGTTGTCCTGAAGCCACTCCTTTGATATCTTGGCTGTGTGCTTGGGGTCATTGTCCTGCTGAAAGATGAACTGTCGCCCCAGTCTGAGGTCAAGAGCGCTCTGGAGCAGGTTTTCATCCAGGATGTCTCTGTACATTGCTGCATAAATCTTTCCCTCAATCCTGACTAGTCTCCCAGTTCCTGATGCTGAAAAACATCCTCACAGCATGATGCTGCCACCACCATGCTTCACTTTTGGGATGGTGCCTGGTTTCCTCCAAACATGATGCCTGACATTCTCACCAAAGAGTTCAATCTTTGTCTCATCAGATCAGAGAAGTTTGTTTCTCCTGGTCTGAGAGTCCTTCAGGTGCCTTTTGTCAAACTCCAGGTGGGCTGCCATGTGCCTTTTACTGAGGAGTGACTTCTGTCTGGCCACTCTACCATACAGGCCTGATTGGTGGATTGCTGCAGAGATGGTTGTCCTTCTGTAAGGTTCTCTTCTCTCCACAGAGGAATGCTGGAGCTATGACAGAGTGACCATCAGGTTCTTGGTCACCTCCCTGACTAAGACCCTTCTCCCCCAATTGCTCAGTTTAGACGGGCGGACAGCTCTAGGAAGAGTCCTGGTGGATCTGAACTTCTTCCATTTAGGGATGATGGAGGCCACTGTGCTCATTAGGACCTTCAAAGCAGCAGAAATGTTTCTGTACCCTTCTCCAGATTTGTGCCTCGAGACAATCCTGTGTCTGAGGTCTACAGACAATTCCTTTGACTTCATACTTGGTTTGTGCTCTGACTGTCAACTGTGGGACCTTATATGTAGACAGGTGTTTGTCTTTCCAAATCATGTCCAGTCAACTGAATTTACCCCAGGTGGACTCCAGTTAAGCTGTGGAAACAAGATGCACCTGAGCTCAATTTCAAGCTTCATGGCAAAGGCTTTGAATACTTATGTACACGTGATTTCTTAGTTTTCATTTTTATTTTTATTTCTTCAAATGAATTGTAATGTCAACAGTTTATATATTTTTAATAAATTTACAAAAATCTCATTTTTAAAAAAAAAAATCATTATGGGGTATTGTTTGAGGGGGTAGAATGGGGTAGACGTTTGAGGGGGAAAAATGGATTTCATCCATTTTGGTTTAAGGTTGTAACAAAAAAATGTGAAAAACGTGACGTGCTGTGAATATTTTTCACGTGCACGGTATTTATTAAACTTGCCATGTCATATTTTATGTAAACCAGCAGGTAACCCTAAATATTCAGATAATCCAGTGATTTATCTATTATGAAAATTATTTATTTCCCCCCCATGTAAGTGTACCTTAAAAAGGAAAAAAAAAAAGCGATCCTTTTATGGCTTTATTTATGTAATTACTGATAGAAAACTTTCAATCTTCAGTGCATCCAGAAAGTATTCACGGCACTTCTCTTTTTCCACATTTTATTTTACAGCCTTATTCACAAATGGTGAACTTGTTTATTCCCTCAAAATTCTACTCACAACACCCCATAATGACAACATGATTTCTTCTTTCTTTTGATCCATTTTGGAATAAAGCAGTAACATAACAAAATGTGGAAAAACTGAAGCACTGTGAATACTTTCTGGATGCACTGTAGAAAATTTCAGTGTGCATTTTGTTTGAAACTCCCTGTAGCAGCAGCCCAGTCAGTTTCCACAGAGCCTAGGACATGCCTGAAAATTTGGTTGTAAATTGTACAGGTTGCTGCTTTGTGAATACATTTTATTTTTGCAAAACAAGCCAGGGAACATATTGCTTTCTTTCATTTGAGACTGGACATATTAATAACCTGGAAAAATGCAGGCCTCTGTGTCTGTGTATTGAAAATTTACAGATTAAACAGTTGTTTTTTTTGTTTTAAATGTAAGTTAATTTTGAACAAAAAAATCAACCCTGTGATTTATAAAATGACTGTCCTGAAACATCTGGGGAAAAAATACCTGGAAAAATGACATCTTAAAGAATGGGAACCCTGTTTGTTATTGAATTAAATGACATTTATTGATGCTCTTTAGCAATAGTTCTTATTCAGTTTCAATGCATCTTTATTGTCTTTGTGCTATTGGGTGATAATTTTGTTTGTGTCTGGGATTGTCGTTCCTAACTGTGCGTTTGGTACCGGTTTTTTAAAAGATCACATGAGAAATTTAAGCGGAGTTCTCCACAAAACAAACAAACAAAAAATAATAATTATTATTTAAATATCACTGCTGCAGATGGTCAGTGAGAACAAATGTTTTAAATCTGAATTTAAAACACTTACCATTCAGTAAATCCACTAACAGTGATTTAAATTGAGATATTTTTTGTATTTGCAGCTGGTCTTCCGGTGAAGACTGACATCACACCGGGTCCATCTCGACTCTGTTCTGGAGCCAGAAGGTCATTTTTCTGCAGGATGAAGTGCAATCGGCCTTCTGTTAAAGTGGAGGATAAAGACTTTCCTTCCACCTGCTCAAAGAAAAAAGGTACTGCTGTTAACCTGAAAAACAAACTCAAAATAATGCAGGTTCTCAGGCGGCTTTTTGTCCAGGTTGTCTTGGTCGCCGTGCAAAAAGAGTTCTTATCAAAGCCAACCCCTCGCTGTTTCTGCTCGTCTGTTTTTAGTCATGTCATTATTTAGACCAGGAATCACATTTTCAGTTGGTGCTGGAATAAAGAGGGGGGGTTACCCTCTTTAAGTAAAATTATTAAAGTCCAATAACTGATGTTAAAATCATTTTTATTATCAACATACAAAAAAGTAAGTCTCTTCACTTCCTATTTCTTCCTCTTGGCGGTCACAACAGCAGATCCAACGTGGCTGAGCATGTTGATTTGGCAGAAATTTTACACTGGATGCCCTTCCTAACACAACTTCACATTACATGGAGAATCGGGCAGGGGTGGGCATGGCCCCCGGGAGCCTCTGTGGAGGGTCGTACATAGAGAAATGTCCCACGTGGTCAAAATGTCGTACCTGACGCTCTCCCACAATGCAAGTGTTGCTTCTCGTTGGAGTCTTGAGGTTGCTCAAGTCTTCATGGTCCTGTGCTTCCTGTCATGCTGCATGGTTTACAGATTTAATTGAAGTTATATGTTGTTAGCAAAACTCTTTTTGTGTTCAGAGAGTTTTTTTTTGTGTGTATGTTTTTGTTGTTGTTTCTTTCTCTCCTTTTGCATGTCTGTTGATAAACGGTCTGACGGGCTGCGTGTTGCTCTGCTCGGTGCATGATGGGAGGAAGTGGAGTGTAAACTGTCACTGGACTCAGAGGAACATTTGCAGGCTGTTCAAGCACAATCATGCAATCACACCCCACCCCCACTGGTCACGTCCCTGTTGGTATTAAATATTTTAGTGTCCCAGTGAATATTTTCCACAGATGTTGTGTATATGCACCTTCTGTGGTTGTTAATGGAGAAAATAGTTTCCTCTGCCAGCTCTAGTGACTTTGTCCCCTATATGTTTTAGGGATGCACTGATTCACATATTTTCACTTCCGATCCAGTCCCGATACCTGAATTTAGAAATCTGCTGATAGAGATATTATTCCGATACCAGAGCTCTGTTTGCTTTATTATTATTATTATTGTTGATTTTATGAGGAATTTTCTATTCCCAGTTATATATGCGCCATGATAAAGTGGTGTAGAGGAGGATTTTCTTAAAAAGAAGACCTGAAAGTTCATCTACAATTTGCCAGAAGGTACATCTTAGATGCAAGCCAAGATCTGATGTTTTGATGAAAGAACTAGGTACTTTTATTATTATTATTTTTTGGTGGTTTCTTGTGGCATTTTGGAAATGTGGAAATACACTCCTTCTTCGAAACAGTACATGTATGTAATTTTTGGGGCACCCCTGTCAAAATAATCAAATCAATCAAGTCTTCATTGATGAAAAATGACAAGTCTTGAAAAAAAGCAGACTTTATAGAGAAGACATCCCCCCCAAATTTCAGTGGCGCTTTATTGACATCGCAAACAACGTTTACATTATCAATCATTGTCAATCAAGTCTTGATTGATGAAAAATGGCAGGTCTTGGAAAAAAGCAGACTTTATAGAGAAGACAGCACACTCTCTGTCTCTCTCCCGTTCTCTGTCTGTCTCTCTCTTTTAATTCAATTTCAGTGGAGCTTTATTGACATCGGAAACAACGCTTACATTATCAATCATTGTCAATCAAGTCTTGATTGATGAAAAATGGCAGGTCTTGGAAAAAAAGAGAGAAGAGAAGACAGCACTCTCTCTCTCTCTCTTTTAATTCAATTTCAATGGAGCTCTATTGTCATTGGAAACATAACACTTACATTTTCAAAGCAAGTTACATAGAGCAAAAAATAAAAATTATGTCCTCTCTCTCCCTCTAAGAAATTACCTCTTTAGAATGCTGAAACGTGCATTTCCAAAATACCACAAAACCTTAAATATAAGTACTTAATTTTCTCATGTTTGAAGTCGGTCTGGGTAAATCGTTGGACCCTTTCTCCCGTTAAGTCAGAGTGACCAGCGTTATTGCTCTGACTGAAACTGCAGGCACCCCCCCCCCCCCAATCACATTTGTTTGGTAACAGGATTACGGAAAGAATCAACCTGAAATACACTCTTTTTTTTTTTTTTTTTTTTTTTTTTTGCTCTACGTTGGTGGAAATATTTGGTTGTAAAAACAGCCCTTTACATGTTCGTGACACACACGATGCAGAACAGAGAATTAGCAGCTGATTCATTTTTAGTATCATAAATCACTTATGCAAAAAACGGCCCTTTCACAGACATCTGTGCAAACTAATTCATGATGTTGTGGAACTTGGTACAACACCAGCTTTTATCTAGAACAGGGGTGGGCAACTTGTTTCAGAAAGGGCCAAGAGGGGGGCAGGTTTTCTTTGCAGCCACTGTCTCCACCAGGTGATTTCACTGATTAATATCACTTTGAGTAGATGGAATCAGTTAATCAGTGAAATCACCTGTAAGTAAGTCAACCTTTTGCTTGGTGGGGGGAGACTTGTGTCTCCCCTCCCATACTGTTTCTTGATACCAGGTTGGCTGGTAAGAAGGGTATGTTGTACAGAAACAGACTTGGTGCAAAGCAAAGGAGAGCAAAATATGTTTTTAAAACTTGCTTTGCTGCAGAACTGATGCTGGCTGTTAATTGCTGAGCGCTGGCCGATCGGTGCGCGCTATTGAACCCTGGCATTGCGGCTCTTTAGAAAGTGGGTTTGGTTCTGCTGGAGGTTTCTTCCTGTTAAAAGGGAGTTTTTCCTTCCCACTGTTGCCAAGTGCTTGCTCACAGGGGGTCGTTTTGACCGTTGGGGTTTTTCCGTAATTATTGTATGGCCTTGCCTTACAATATAAGGCGCCTTGGGGCAACTGTTTGTTGTGATTTGGCGCTATATAAATAAAATTGATTGATTGATTGACAGTCACTTGATGATAAACTTTCTTACTTTTGTAGTGAAAATCTTGACTTGTTTCACTGCATCAGGTTGGGAGGAAAGTCCTTAAACCATGTTACTTTCTTGTTTTAATGATCTTTCTCAGTGTGTTGAGGTGGTGAGGAAGGTTTCCCCCCTCCTCTTTTGAAATTAATGTTAAACTTTTGAGTAGCTTTAAAAAAAAAAGAAGTTTTGACTGAGTCTTACTGCAGTTTTACAACTTCCAGTCTGATCAGCCAGTCAGAGCTCGTCTGATATAAAACCTGTAGACGACTTCCTTTCCTGTTATAACCGCGCTTTGTTTTCTATCTGCATTACAGTGGACCGAAAGAGCTTCTGCACCATCCACAGTACGGGCTACTTGAAGAGCTGGCCGCCCACCAAGATGGGTCTCGACGAGGACAACGAGCCCGACAATGAGGGGTGCAACCTGAGCTGCCTGGTGGCCATTGGCAGGCTGCACCCCCACATCGTCCCCCAATCCAGCCTGGCTGATATCAGGGTGAAGCCCACAGAGTACGTCTCCCGGCACGCCATCGACGGCAAATTTGTCTTTGTTGACCAGAGGTGAGACTTGTTGGTCTGTTGGTGTATTTAGACCAAGTTTTCATGGCTTAAAGATAAAGTTTGTGTCTAATAGAGAAATACTGAATGATACCTGGCATCTTTCTATTATGTTAATGTACTTTATATCACAACGTTAAACCATGTAGTCCAACGCAGCAGATCAAAATGCAAAGTTCTGCTACATCTTTGTTTTACATAATAAAAATCAGAGGCTCTGAAGTCCTTCGTTCTGTTTCTCTGACTCCTCAGAGCCACAGCCATCCTGGCGTATCTGCCCCAGGAGCTGCTGGGAACTTCGTTCTATGAATATTTCCACCAAGACGACATCGGCCACCTTGCGGAGTGCCACAGACAAGGTGCGTCCCACAAACAGACGGCTGGTGCGTGGTGTGTTTGAGCTCGCCTGATGCGCTGATGCTTTTGTCCACAGTGCTGCAGATGAGAGAAAAGATCAGCACCAACTGTTACAAATTTAAGATCAAAGACGGCTCCTTCATCACACTGAGGAGCCGATGGTTCAGCTTCATGAACCCTTGGACCAAGGAAGTGGAGTACATTGTCTCCACCAACACTGTGGTTTCGTAAGTATTTAAAAATAACAATAAATGATCACCCTGAAGTTGTTTGAGGCAGATTCTTCATAAATATCTTCTTAAATTTTTTAATGAGTTTTCATTGCTCCATACTGTTGGAAATATTTTAGTTTTTATCCCTTGCTGGCCGAAGGCCCAACAAGGGATTATGTCATGGTGATATCTGTCCATCCTTCCCTCTCTCCCTCCCCAAAAGGGTATAAGCGTTCTAAAATCAACTGTCACACTTTTAGGAGGAATTTTGTGAAACTTGGTACAAGTCCTTGTTATAGGTTGGTAATCCACATATTTTCATATTGTTCCAGTTGGGCTCATTTTACTACAGTTATGGCTCTTGATTAACAAATCTAGACCCTGCCAGTTCCATGCTTTGGTGCCTGCATCCTGAAATCAACTCCTCTCACATTTGTAGTGGGAATTTCTTGTACCTTGGTACAAATCCTTGTTATAGGTTGATAATATGCATATTGTAATATTGTACAAGATTGACACATTTTACCAGAGTTATGGCCCTTGATTAACAAACCTGCCAGTTTCATGAGTGGGTGCCTGCATTCTGAAAGCAACTTATCTCACATCTTTAAGAGGAATTTCGGGAAACTTGGTACAATTCCTTGAAATGTTATCAGAATGTAGCGAGCAGAATGTAGCAAGCACTTGTACCAGTATTTGCCAGCAGGGGATATTGTGCTCTCAAAGCACTCTTGTTCCTCATTTCTACATTTGCTGTTATCACTGCAGGTGTCCTGTGATGGAAGGATCAGACTACCCTCAGTCCGCTGCCTCACCACAGAGCATGGACAGCGTTCTCACGTCAGAAGGTAAAATACTGTCATCACAGTAGCATCTCTTCAGGCAACCAATCAGTTGGAGCAAAACTTGCCACTCTCATGGAAGGAGAAGCTAGTTTTTGTCACCTTTTACAGTCAGCTCACATGTCATATAAAATCTTACACAATAGAAAAAAGTAAGTAAAAAAGTACTCCTGCTGAGGGTGAGTCCTTTTATTTTTGTACACATTATAACCTAGTTGTTAGCTGAATCACAGAGAAAGAGGGATAAAAATAAATCACGCAGGGACCCAGTTCACCAACCTTAAACAACAACAAAAAAAAAACTTAAAATGGTTACATTTTATAAGTTGGGGAAAACAAAAAACAGAAAGCCACATTTCATCACCATTTCAGCAAAATGTCAAGACTTTGGCCTGACTTTGGCTGAGCTCCTGATACCAGGAAAGATCCAAAATTTGTAAAGATGTGAAAAAATAAATGATTACCCACGAAAACAGAAAGGGATACACTAAATTTAACAATCTCCATGATGACGCAAGGACATTGTGCCATTGCTTAGGGAGAGCCCTGGACTGTTGATGTGTTTAAAAACGCAAAAGTACTTTTTATCTGATTACTTGATTAATCGCCAGAATAATCGATAAAATAATCGATAGCTGCAGCCTTAATGCAGGTCCACCTTGAATTTGCTGTGGTGACCCTGAGTGCAAACAAGGGAGCAACCAAAGTGTCTTACTTACATTACTAGTGTCACATGTGCATCAGGGGGCCATGTCTCTGCCATACCCACGTTTGTTTAGCTCATAAAAATAGTGAATACATCAAGCGCAGAAGTTGCCATAGTAGCAGTTTTTTTGGTTGACAACGAATTCCTATGAGTTTGAGTCACAACGGAAAGATCTGCACCAAGATTCCAACATCAATATTGTTGAGGGGGAGGAGACTCAAGACTGTGAAAATCCATTTGAGAATAACATTGATTACTTGTTTGGTGCGTGTTGCCATTGACGTGATGGTCGATCCCATTGTAAATGGACTACATTTATATAGTGCTTTTTCCATCTGCATCAGACGCTCAAAGCGCTTTCCAATAATGCCTCACATTCACCCCTATGTCAGGGTGCAACTAGTGGATTAAGGACCTTGCCCAAGGGCCTTAGTGATTTTCTGGTCAGGCTGGGATTTGAACCAAGGATCTTCTTGCCTCAAGTTCAACGCTTAACCACTAGACCATCGTCTCCCCACTTTTCTTGTCTTAAACTTCAAATGAAAGTTTAGACGATGAAGGCAAACCATGTGTATGCACGCAACAGTGGTGATCTGCAGGCGAGTTACTCTGATCAGATGCCACGTTAAATTTTCAGCGTTCCTGTCTTTTTGCAGTGATAAGAACAAACCAGATTACAGGCTGTGCCGATATATTAATAATACAAGATTCAAGATTATCGATCAGGGCTTCATACTGTAGTGTTCAGAATAATAGTAGTGCTATGTGACTAAAAAGATTAATCCAGGTTTTGAGTATATTTCTTATTGTTACATGGGAAACAATGCACCAGTAGATTCAGTAGATTGTCACAAATCTAACAAGACCAAGCATTCATGATATGCACACTCTTAAGGCTATGAAATTTGGCTATTTAGTAAAAAAAAAAGTAGAAAAGGGGGTGTTTACAATAATAGTAGTGTGGCATTCAGTCAGTGAGTTCGTCAATTTTGTGGAACAAACAGGTGTGAATCAGGTGTCCCCTATTTAAGGATGAAGCCAGCACCTGTTGAACATGCTTTTCTGTTTGAAAGCCTGAGCAAAATGGGACGTTCAAGACATTGTTCAGAAGAATAGCGTAGTTTGATTAAAAAGTTAATTGGAGAGGGGAAAACTTATACGCAGGTGCAAAAAATTATAGGCTGTTCATCTTCAATGATCTCCAATGCTTTAAAATGGGCACAAAAAACCAGAGACACGTGGAAGAAAACGGAAAACAACCATCAAAATGATAGAAGAATAACCAGAATGGCAAAGGCTCACCCATTGATCAGCTCCAGGATGATCAAAGACAGTCTGGAGTTACCTGTAAGTGCTGTGACAGTTAGAAGACGCCTGTGTGATGCTAATTTATTTGCAAGAATCCCCCGCAAAGTCCCTCTGTTAAATAAAAGACGTGCAGAAGAGGTTACAATTTGCCAAAGAACACATCAACTGGCCTAAAGAGAAATGGAGGAATATTTTGTGGACTGATGAGAGTAAAATTGTTCTTTTTGGGTCCAAGGGCCGCAGACAGTTTGTGAGACGGCCCCCAAACTCTGAATTCAAGCCACAGTTCACAGTGAAGACAGTGAAGCATGGTGGTGCAAGCATCATGATATGGGCATGTTTCTCCTACTATGGTGTTGGGCCTATATATCACATACCAGGTATCATGGATCAGTTTGGAAATGTCAAAATACTTGAAGAGGTCATGTTGCCTTATGCTGAAGAGGACATGCCCTTGAAATGGGTGTTTCAACAAGACAATGACCTCAAGCACACTAGTAAACGAGCAAAATCTTGGTTCCAAACCAACAAAATTAATGCCTTGCAGATGTGAAGAAATCATGAAAAACTGTGGTTATACAACTAAATACTAGTTTAGTGATTCACAGGATTGTTAAAAAAGCAGTTTGAACATAAGTTTTGAGTTTGTAGCATCAACAGCAGATGCTACTATTATTGTGAACACCCCCTTTTCTACTTTTTTTTTTTTTTTTTTTTTAACTAATAGCCCAATTTCATAGTCTTAAGAGTGTGCATATCATGAATGCTTGGTCTTGTTGGATTTGTGAGAATCTACTGAATCTACTGGTGCATTGTTTCCCATGTAACAATAAGAAATACGAGGTGTCTTATAAAACTAACCGGCAGTTTTATAATAAAAAAAAACTATATGGATTTGAATGACGTGCAATTACACCAATCATGCTTGAACCCTCGTGCGCATGCGTGAGTTTTTTCACACGTGTCGGTGATGTCATTTCCCTGTGGGCAGGCTTTGAGTGAGCACTGGTCCAGCCCTCTCGGCTGAATTCCTTTGTTTGAGACGCTGCTCGAGACGGCGCGCGTTGCTTTATCAAACTTTTTTCGGGACCTGTGAGGGATATCCGAGTGGACACTATTCGAGAAATTCAGCTGGTTTTCGGTGAAAAGTTTAACGGCTGATGAGAGATTATGGGGTGTTTCTGTCGCTTTAAGGACTTCCCACGGTGCGGGACGTCGCGCAGCGCTCCCAGGCGACGTCGTCTGGCTGTTTCGAGCTGAAATCATCCTAATTTAAGGCTCTGTTGACCCAGGACGTCGTGAGAGAACAGAGAAGATTCAGAAGAGGCTGGCATGAGGAGTTTATGCGGACATTCCACTGTTAAAGGTCATTTTGTAATGAAAGAACGTGCACGCAAATTCGCCGAGTCGTTTCCGTGATGACGCCGCAAATCTGTGTGTGCCGCGACAGGAAAAACACCTCCGTGTTGAAAACCATTGGTAAAATTCAGGCGGCTTTGGATGGCTTTCAACAAGTGAGTAACTGAGAAATTGTTTAACAGTTGGGCATGTTCCAACTTGCCCGTTAAGTTTTCAAACGGAGGTGTTTTTCCTGTCGCGACCCCCCCGCGGTCGGGTGCGGCCCGACATGCGACTCTGCCCGCACATTCTTTCATTACAAAATGACCTTTAACAGTGGAATGTCCGCATAAACTCCTCATGCCGACTTCTTCTGAAAGTTCTCTGTTCTCTGACGACTTAATGGGTGAACAGAGCCTGAAATGTGGAAGTTTTCAACTTGAAACAGCGAGATGACGCTGCCTCAGAGCGCAGATCGCCGTCAGGCGCCGTGGACCGTCCTTAAAGCGACACTACCAGACCAAAATCTCTCATCAGCCGTTAAAATTTTTACCGAAAACCAGCTGAATTTATCGAATGGTGTCCACTCAGTTGTGCCTTACAGTTTTTTAAAAAATTTTTATCAAACAAAGCAGCAGTCTGAGCCATTCCTAAACAATGAAAAAATCGAGAGGGTGGGCGACTCCTCACTCAGACTGCCCACAGGCGAATGACGTAACCGACAGGCGTGAAAAAACTCTCGCATGCCCACGAGGGTTCAAGCATGTCTGATGTAATCACACGTGATTCAAATCCATATGGTTTTTGAAAAAAATAAGGTTGGATACTTTTCTAATAGACCTCGTATACTCAAAACCTGGATTAATCTTTTTGGTCATATATCACTACTATTATTCTAAACACTACTGTACCTGCTCGCAGACTTGAAGCCAAATTATTCATACTTTAAAGATTGGTGCCATGAACTATTCCTTTTAAAAGAAATACATACCAATTGTATGTTTGTTAATTTGTTGTTTGTGCAGGTGGAGGAAGGCGGGCACTGCAGGCGGTGCCTGGCATTCCTGGTGGGACACGGGCAGGAGCTGGAAAGATCGGCCGTATGATTGCAGACGAAGTGATGGAGATCCAGAGGTGAGTTTGAGCAACATCACAGCAGCTCAACATGAACGCTTAAACTAGTCGAGCTTATATGTGATTGATGGTAGTTTAATGCCAAATGTGGTTTGTGTTGGATGTAAGGCTGCAGAATAAAATGGTGCAAAAAAGTGGGATTTGAGCATTGACACGCCTCAGATCAGATCTGTCCCACCTCAGTCAACCTGAACCTGCTCTTAGAGTGATGATGTCAGGTTTAAGTATAAATGAGTCCTTTAGATGGACTAAATGACAAGTATGGGTGCATCTTTAAAAAAAAAAGTGTTTTTGTTTGTTTTTGTGTCTGTTATTCCAGTAAGTGAAAATTTTATGTTGTAGACTCATTGCATATAAACTACACTCAACAAAAATATAAATGCAACACTTTTGGTTTTGCTCCCATTTTATATGAGATGAACTCAACGATCTAAAACTTTTTCCACATACACAATATCACCATTTCCCTCAAATACTGTGCACAAACCAGTCTAAATCTGTGATAGTGAGCACTTCTCCTTTGCTGAGATAATCCATCCCACCTCACAGGTGTGCCATATCAAGATGCTGATTAGACACCATGATTAGTGCACAGGTGTGCCTTAGATTGCCCACAATAAAAGGCCACTCTGAAAGGTGCAGTTTTATCACACAGCACAATGCCACAGATGTCGCAAGATTTGAGGGAGCGTGCAATTGGCATGCTGACAGCAGGAATGTCAACCAGAACTGTTGCTCGTGTATTGAATGTTCATTTCTCTACCATAAGCCGTCTCCAAAGGCGTTTCAGAGAATTTGGCAGTACATCCAACCAGCCTCACAACCACAGACCACGTGTAACCACACCAGCCCAGGACCTCCACATCCAGCATGTTCACCTCCAAGATCGTCTGAGACCAGCCACTCGGACAGCTGCTGGAACAATCGGTTTGCATAACCAAAGAATTTCTGCACAAACTGTCAGAAACTGTCTCAGGGAAGCTCATCTGCATGCTCGTCGTCCTCATCGGGGTCTCGACCTGACTCCAGTTCGTCGTCGTAACCGATTTGAGTGGGCAAATGCTCACATTCGCTGCTGTTTGGCACTTTGGAGAGGTGTTCTCTTCACGGATGATGCAAAGGAGATGTGTTGCACTGCATGAGGCAAATGGTGGTCACACCAGATACTGACTGGTATCCCCCCCCCAATAAAACAAAACTGCACCTTTCAGAGTGGCCTTTTATTGTGGGCAGTCTAAGGCACACCTGTGCACTAATCATGGTGTCTAATCAGCATCTTGATATGGCACACCTGTGAGGTGGGATGGATTATCTCAGCAAAGGAGAAGTGCTCACTATCACAGATTTAGACTGGTTTGTGCACAGTATTTGAGGGAAATGGTGATATTGTGTATGTGGAAAAAGTTTTAGATCGTTGAGTTCATCTCATACAAAATGGGAGCAAAACCAAAAGTGTTGCGTTTATATTTTTGTTGAGTATATAAAATGTTTTACAGAATGTTTTTAAATGTTTATTTTAGTTTGGATAATTATGGCCTAGAGCTTAACATAAATAAATAAAAATTAAATAAATAGTTTCTTTTTGGGGTGGTGGTGGGGGGGGGGGACACACACAACATATATCAAAATAATATAATTTCTCATAAAATCAATCCAAAAAAAAAAAGGTTTCAGAAATTATTATAATTAGTAATTTCTCTTAATAATAATATTGAACATTTTAAGAATATGTACATTTTTTTGGAGACATACCTGTGGACAGGCTGGACCAGGCACGACATGATGGCGGGGGTGGGGTGGGGGGGGTGACTGGAATGATTTTGGAAAAGGAAATCTGTCAGTGCAGGAATTCCACCTCAGATCTGAACCTTCCAGATGAACTTGAGCTCAGCTGATTGAACCGCGTGGCGCCAGAACTGTACCAGGTGTCTTTACTGAAAGTTACATGCTGGTGCTTGTTGCCATGGTAACACTGATGCTTGTCAGTGCATCTTTGTGTTTCTCTCTTATTCTTGTCATCTGACTTCGGATGTTGTGACCCACTGATTCACAAATGAGATCAAAACTGAACTCTGTGTGAAGCCTGTTTCAGATGCATTACACCCTCTGTCTCTGTTGATCAGGATTCGAGGCTCCTCCCCCTCCAGCTGTGGGTCAAGCCCTCTGAACATCACCAGCACGCCGCCGCCTGACACCTGCTCACCCGGTGGCAAGAAGGTAACGCGCCCGTGTGCATGTTCTTCTCTGTCCACTTTATGCATAGAGGCTTCAGCAAACTAAACTGAAAGTAAGACCCTTCGGCTGCTCCCTTATTTTCACTCAGGGTCTCCACAGCAGATCGAAAGTGGATCTGCATGTTGATTTGGCACAATTTTTTTATTTTTTATTTATTTATTTTGGATAGATGCCCTTCCTGAAAAAACTCCACATTACATGGAGAAATGTGGCAGGGGTGGGGTTTGAACTGGGAACCTTCCACATTGAAACCAAGTGCACTAACCACTTGGCCACCACCCCTGTCTCCAGCATCTTAAACTTCTGTGCAGAGAAAAGGTTTTCTCTCAAATTTTGTTTGCAAATTTGTTAACCATTACACTATTTGTTTTATCTCACACCTGCTGCTAGGGGGCGCTAAGTGTTAAGTAGCTGAAAATGGCCAGTGAAGTCAAAGTTGAGAGTTTTTTCATTGAATTCTATAATTAATTTAAAATTTCAGCAGATCTGAGAATAGTTAATTTGATTTGAGGCGGTATTTGAGAACAAAACATTATTTGAAGCCCCACACATATATTTTATTTTGAAATTTTAACCTTTGGTTTAACTGGGTGAGTCCCATTGAGATTGAGATCTCTTTTACAAGAGACCTGGACAGTTATATAGTTTCCAATTCACCTAGCCTGCATGTCTTTGGATGTGGGAGGAAACCGGAGCACTCGGAGGAACCCATGTAAACACAGGGAGTATATATATAGACGTAAATTATAACCGTGTCTCATCAGCATCGGACTTGAGGTTTTCACCAAGTTTAAAGTGGTTGATTATTTTTGTGTAACGGTTGAAAATTTATATGAATGAATAAATAAATAGATAATATAACTGTTTTGTGACTGAGATAGTTTTAGTTTGATTTGTCTTTAAGATATGATTTTAATCACTTGCACAAATATTTATTCTGTCTAAAAGTGACTCACGGTATTGTGCAACAAGAGCGAAACTATGGGTAATAAATGTGTAATGAGTGGGATTGTGGGTAATAAATGTGTAGCAAGGGTGGGATTGTGGGTAGTGACTAAGAGGAGTGAGATTATGGGTAGTAGCTTTCTCTCAAAAAACAAAAAAAAAAACAATAAAACGGGGCTTGTGCATGCTGTCGTTTTTAGTGTTTGTATGGAGATGAGTTGACCTGAAACTGATCTGCTTTTTTCTTTTTTCCTTTGTTTTTTATGTGTAGATTCAGAACGGAGGCACGCCTGAACTGCCGAGCACTGGGATCATTCCCGGACTGGATTCTGTGGGTTATCCGTACTCCAACCAGTCCATCATGAGTGAGTTAAAGAAGCAGGAAAAACATAAACACTTAATAACCATCAATGAATCACATTTTCTATCCAGAAAATCACAAATCTCAATAAGCACGCACACAAACGCAACTGCTCCCCCTGGTGGAGGCTATGTAACAACAAAAACTGACCATCGCATATTTAACCTTTCTGCTTTTATTTTTTTATTAATTTTTTTTTCCCTCTTCACCTTTATTGTTCCGTCTTCTGCCCAGGTGAGAACTCGCACCTGAGTATTGACATCATGGACGAACCCGGGTCCAGCAGCCCCAGTAATGACGAGGCGGCCATGGCGGTCATCATGTCACTGCTGGAGGCGGACGCCGGCCTGGGTGGGCCCGTGGACTTCAGCGACCTCCCTTGGCCTTTGTGAGATCTGATACTCTCTGGAGCCACCGGCAGAAAGAGTTTGGCCCGGCTGCCTCTCCACAATCCACTGCAAACACTGTCCATCTTAACAAACCAGTCCAGGATCACGGTTTCAAACTTCAGTGCATCTTCGTTTGTGAGAGGCGTTATTTTGCAAACCCGTAACGGCGTGTTTTCATCACATACGATGGCGTCTCTCACGGCAACACGTGATGGACGTTTACATTAAAATCCTAAAGCCGTGTCTTAAGGTGGCTGTCTGAGAGGGGCAGGATGTGATGTCACACAGTCGGCTCCTCGATGCCGATTGGATGGTCACAAACTGGACAATGTTGATGGCAGAATGGAACGCGGCTTTAAGTTTATTTAATTAAGAGAAAATAATAATTTTGCAGTGTTTGTTGAACATTATGACTGAATTTTGTCAAACGGCGGTTCTGCTTCCCGTTTGACCGGGTCAGTGACCCAGAACAAACGCAGGAGTCCTACGCTATTCCAGGACCATGGATGTTGTGCGGTGTTGGCGCAGTGGGAGGAGACATTCAGTTTCTCCCGCCTGCTTGGAAAAGTCCGTTCACAACCAGTAGGAGCCACCAGATCTGAGACGAAAAATGTTCCTGATTTGTTTGGCCCTCAAAGGAAAAAACCCAAACCACTTCCTGTTTGATGAAATCTCAAGTTTAAGTTTCTCATTTCCTCCGCGTTACTCTGAGCTCACGTCTGTGAAGTGAGATGCATTTAAAAAAAAAAAAAAAAAATCTTGAGAATGTCGTATGTTCATGCAATTAAGATAAAATTGCAAGAACGAGCTGGTGCGCTGTTGTTTAAAACGGTTGGCAGGTTCTTTTGCACGTTTTTGCTGTGCGAAGTGTTTAAAAAGTAACGGAGGAAGCGACGTAAACGCTGCGATTTGTGCAGAAGCAGAGTTATCTCTTCTATCCTCACAAAAAGCCGGGAAACGTTCTTCACTGCCATTTTCCTGAGGTCTGCACCACCTACAGGTGAACTGGTGCTGTTAGTGTCATTATCATTCACATGCAAACACATTCTCCTGGACTCTTGCATGGTGTCCACACGAAGCCCTTAGAGACGGCTGAGCGGGGACCGTCGTCACTACCTGAGCTTGAATTTTGTCCAAGAAGTCTTTCAGCTGGAGTCTTTGGAACTCGTTGCGTTGTCGGAAGCTAAAAATACCTCTGAGATGAATTCTACTGCAGCAACTAATGACTTATTTTTACAGTCCTGCAGCTACTCTAGAACTTTGGACTCTTTAGAACTTCACACAGATGTACTGTGGCCACATGAAACCTTCAATGCAAACTACCTTTTGAGTCTGAGGGCTACTTCTAGACGGGTCGAGTGTCGAAACGGATAAACGTAAGATGATGAAGAGATGAGAAGCCAGCAGAATCCACGGCGATAGAACTAATCCTTGAAAAGTGAGACTACAGGGTCAGGAGGGAACACGAGTCTGCTAGGTTTCCTCCACCATGGTTAACTTCCTCAACATAAGCTGTTAAGCTCACCTCCAAAGTCTCTCGCGTGTGGGGTGCCACTTTTGGGCAGCATCAAAGTCATCTTTGTGTCGGGCGCCGCTTTTGGGCACCTCCAAAGTCGCCCCCACATGCGCTGCCGCTTTTGGGCAGCATCCAAGTCACCCCATGTCTGGAGCCGCTTTTGGGCAGCCAATAGTCAGCTTGATCAGAGGTTGGTGGATCAATAATCTTACTGGAAAATTCATTTTCTTCAGTGTGCAGATTCTCCAGAATGCACCTGGAAAGTAACTCCATGTCTAATTATTTTTTTAATTGTCGGGGGCTGTCCTTACAAGAATCAAGTTTCAAGTTATGAGAACAAAATCTTTGAGCGTGGCGGCAAAGATGTAAAGTTGCAAGAATAAAGTTTGGAACATTGGACGCCACAAGTATTAAACATTTGACTTATTTTTTATTTTCTTGCCAAACTTGATTTTCATGAATGTAATCTCGTATAATTGCAACTTTATTCGCATGTCTTTTTTTTTTTAGCTTATGAAAAGTTTGCATCAACAACTCATGCCCATAAGAGATAATTTTGTGAATACATATTTAATACCTCTTACAGGACAGACAATATAAATTTTAGTTATTACTTTGGAGTCCAAGTAGCACTGCACATTATCCCCTCCCTCTCTGAGCACTTTTGTTTTTTTAAAGTCACTTTTACAGCATCCTGTTTAAAAAAAAAAAAAAGACAACTTTGCAGGATGCAGAATGGTCCACACTGTAACAGAAGCGTTAGGCTCCGCCCCGTCCTCTGATCATCCTGAGTTTTCTCCATCTTACCCATTTTAGTGGTTCTGTCTGTTTCTATGCTTCACACTACGTGTTGCCCCTGTTATCCCTCCCCCCACTAAAAAAAATGTATCAAATCTTTAAATATTATCATGTTAAGAGTATACTTTATGCAAATATCTATGATGAGTGTATTGTATGTATCAGCAGTGAAATATTTTTAAAATAAAATTGTTTCTGTTATTGTGGACTGGATGTGTTCATGTGATGCACTTTGGAAACCTCCTGATTGTTTCATCTTCTCGGGGGCGTCTTGATCCCTGGAGCATTCCCCACTGTCGTGTTTCACAGCCTTTGCGATTCACGATTGAAGAATTAGCTACAAGAACCCTGGCAGAAATGTCTAACGTCCCAGGAGCTGACCCAACGTGACAGTACAGGGTGCACAGCCAGGGTCGGAAACATTTAGGGATCGACACTTTTGTTTTTGCCAGCCTACCGCTGCATATTCATAAACCCCCTTTTTGACATATGGCCAGACCAAGAACACCCTCCGAGGGGGAATGTTAAAATTAATAATACTGTAAAAGACTGACCCACAGTAACTTTTACATGTTACTTTAATCCTGGAAAAAGGTGTAGACAAACCACTTTAATTGCTCTTGTTTTTGTAGTAATTGTTAGAGATTTCTGATGTTTGGCAATCCAGATCTGGATCACCTCCAAAATTTAGTGGAGTATTTCATGTCCTAATATCTATCTGTGGTGCAATTTGTTGAGAATCCGTGGAGTAGTTTTGACGTAATCCTTCAAAGTGTATATAAAGTGAAATCTTGAAACGGATTCTGGATCACCTCCACAATTCAGTGGTCTTCCGTGTTCTAATATCTATCTGTGGTGCAAATTTGGTGAGAATCTGAAGCAGTTTTGACGTAATCCTTCAAAGTTTATATAAAGTGAAATCCTGATCTGGATTCGGATCGGGAGCACCTCCAAAACTTAACGGTGTCTTGTCTTCCATGGCCTAATATGTACAGTGAGGAAAATAAGTATTTGAACACCCTGCGATTTTGCAAGTTCTCCCACTTAGAAATCATGGAGGGGTCTGAAATTTTCATCTTGGGTGCATGTCCACTGTGAGAGACATAATCTTAAAAAAAAAAAAAAAAAATCTGGAAATCTCCCTTGGTCTGGGATTCTATGCAAGATCTCACTTTGTGGGGTAAGGATGATTCTGAGAAAGCTCAGAACTACACAGGAGGACCTGGTCAATGACCTGAAGAGAGCTGGGACCACAGTCACAAAGATTACATTAGTAACACATGATGCTGTCATGGTTTAAAATCCTGCAGGGCAGCAAGGTCCCCCTGCTCAAGCCAGCACATGTCCAGGCCTGTTTGAAGTTCACCAGTGATCATCTGGATGATCCAGAGGAGGCATGGGAGAAGGTCATGTGGTCAGATGAGATCAGAATAGAGCTTATTTGAATCAACTCCACTTACCATGTTTAGAGGATGAGAGCAACCCCAAGAAAACCAGCCCAACCGTGAAGCATGGGGGTGGAAACATCATACTCTGGAGGTGTGTTTCTGCAAAGGGGACAGGACAACTGCACCATATTGAAGGGAGGATGGATGGGGTCATGTATTGCGAGACTTTGGCAAACAACCTCCTTCCCTCAGTAAGGGCATTGAAGATGGGTCATGGCTGGGTCTTCCAGCATGACAATGACCCCAAACACACAGCCAGGGCAACTAAGGAGGGGCTCCGTTAGAAGCAATTTCAAGGTCCTGGAGTGACCTGGCCAGTCTCCAGACCTGAACTCAATAGAAAATCTTTGGAGGGAGCTGAAACTCCAAACCTGAAAGATTTGGAGATCTGTATGGAGGAATGGACCAAAATCCCTGCTGCAGTGTGTGCAAACCTGGTGAAAAACTAAGGAAACATTTGACCTCTGTAATTGCAAACAAAGGCTACTGTACCAAATATTAACGTTGATTTTCACAGGTGTTCAAATACTTATTTGCAGCAGTAACATACAAATAAAAAAATCATTGTGATTTTTTTTTTTTTTGTCTCTCACAGTGGACATGCACCTAAGATGAAAATTTCAGACTCCTCCATGATTTCTAAGTGGGAGAACTTGCAAAATCGCAGGGTGTTCAAATACTTATTTTCCTCACTTTATCTGTGGTGAAAATTGGGTGAGAATCCGTGAAGTAGTTTTGACGTAATCCTGCTGACAGACAAATGCAGGCTTTTTTTTTTATGTCCATGGCAGATATAATAATTAAAAAAAAAATCCCAATTTCAGACACTTGTTTCTTAGATCATCAAAAATTCAGGTTGTACACTGAAAAAAGGGTGTTGACAAACAGATAAAAACACTAAATCTGAGGAAAATTATCTTTCTGCATGTACAGATAATTTCACTTAAGATTTCTTGAATTAAGATTGTTTAAATCTAGAAACAAGCATGTCAGACCCTTACGAAATTAACTCTAAACAATAAATTATCTAACGCTTTTAAATGTACTTTTTTTTTCTTTGTAAGAACCAAATTTGCAGTGTACCAAGATTCTACATCTATCTTAATTCAAGACATCTTGTCAAGTGATATTATCTGTCCAGGCAGCAAGATAATTTTCCTCAGATTTAGTGTTTTTATTTTATTTTTGGACACCCCCTAATAACAAAATCCAAATTATATTCCAGCTAATCAGGGTAAAGTCTTTGATTTACTGCAGGTCTTCAGATTGTGGAGCTAAAGAAATCATCAGCTGATTTTCTTTGACGGTAGATTCAGTGTAAACTTTGTTAGAAACTCTGGCAGCGCCCAGGCTCGATAATTGTGCTTTATTAAATTAGTCGTGTAGTCTAATTGAGTTAAAGTTGACTAATTTGTGTAAATTAAATTATGGCAGTAAATGAGCACACCAGTCATCCAAAAGGTTTTGTGATCATGATTTATTTGAAAAACTTTGTGCTCACAGCAAACAGGACGAGGACGTTCAACACGGGAAAAAAAAAAAAAAAAACCTGATTGCTGCTAAAAGGTTTTTCCAAACCAGCCTTTGTGTCGGAACTTAGTGATTCATGGATGCACAAAGAAGCGCTGAAGTCTCATGAACCACGTTTCATGACTTCACGCAATCTCGGCTCCTGAGCGTTTCTGCTTGAACATCTACAAATAACAGCTGTGATGCGGCGCTTTGGCTCTGGAGAAGACGAAGCTGCCTTCATGGCTGATCTTTGTTTTTAAATAGACTCTCGCAGAACAATCAGGTTTGTGTGCTTCTGTAAAACTTACTCTGTTCTGTTGGGTGCAAACAAAAAACAGCGCATGAGGGTGGCGACTTGATTTCCCCAGTTTGTTGCAGCCTTTTGGGGGGGGGGGGGGGGGGGCATTATACTTTTTTTTTTTTTTGGTGTGAAAAGTGCCATCCAAAAGTTTTTTTTTTACATTTGTGACTTTGCACTCTGTGCTGTTGCTGGTGCGTCGCACCTCTGTGCCAAAGCTGCGGGAGTGATCTGATGACCTCATTCCATCTCCTGACATCACAACACGAACATGTTCCAGCGGGCCGATGGCTAATTTTTCATAAATGCGTGCAGTAACCACAGAAGACGCGCAGTGCAGCACAGAGAACGGAGGAGATCACCTGATCATTGACCTCAGAGACACATTCAGTAATGTGTGAACAAATGTTACAAAAACTCGAATGAAGGTCGACGCTCTGCCACTAACTGTCTTCTACAAACGTAGTTGCCTCCGTGTGTGGAAAAAGGTGATGCGTTGCCACTCCACTCAGTGCGTCGGTGCAGAAAGCTGCCGCTTCCTGATTCTTCCCCGGTCAGCTGCACTACCTGGTTGCTACTGCCGGCTCTGCGCTGTGTCAGGTCATGTGACTGACACTGAACGAACGCAGCCTCGTCCACGCCGCACTGCAACGGACTGTGTGCTGTGACAGCAGGTGAGGAGGTTCAGAGTGGGGCTCATGCAGAGGGGGTGTCGGGATCGGGTTCATAGCAGTACGCAGTCAGAGCACGTCTGCTGTGCTGCTGGTTGCTGTGGGCCGGACCCTGTGCGGCCTGACCTAGGCTGTCCTGAGCCTGCTGGTTGGGGCCATCGTAGCCCTGTGCTAGCTGGGGGGCGGCGCCCTCCTGTCCCTGCAGTGATTGGTGGGAGTCGTGAAAACTTGGCGGCGGCGGCGGCTGATGCCCCGGCAGTGTGTCCAGCTCATCTACTTGAGGTCCCGGTGTGTGCATGACCACGAGCTGGTCCTGGGGAATATCAGCAGCGGCTGCCGCCAGATTTGTGATAGATTTGGACTTTACGCACTGGAAGTCCACGTGGCGACTTTTCCCTTCTTCCTTCTCCCAGGACATTCGGATAAACGGACGCTGCACATAGTTATAAATTACCTCCGGACGACCTCCAGGGCGCCGCTTCACCTTCTCTTTGTAAGTAGGGTAGCCTAGCAAGAAGGAAGGTCAGAGGTTAGATCGTGAACTTTAACACATTAAACGCTTTTTTCACCAAAACCTCATGTCAGTTTGTAAATTGGCAAGAAACACAAACATAATTTTTAAACATCAACTTTTATAGAACAAGAAATCAATTAATAAATGAAAAACGGAGTAGAACAAGATTCCAGACAACACGTTAGCATTACTCTGCGACACAAAGGCAGGAAATGTCTCGTTACTTTTAACACTGACGCATTAAAGTGTTTATCCACCAGGTGGCAGGTTTGGACTGAATCGACTTTTTTTTCCAACATGTTTTCACTGCAGCTGCTCGCCATCGTCACTGTGAACAAATGCAGTTTGTGTTTATTTTTGTTCTGTTTGACAAGTTTTATTCCACTTATTGAGAACAAACAAAAATAAAAATCCCACAAATGCTTACATTCTTAAGGTCACTCGCTGTACATCGGACAAATGATTTCTCAACCATTTGCAGTCTGAGTTTCAGAAGTGGGATTAAAAAAAGATAGCTAACATTAATCGTGTTATCTGCCCCTTTAGCTAGCAGGAAGTATTTATTTTGCAGGGCGGCTAATGATGTGGTTCTTTATTAAATGAATTTCACATTAACATCTTGCTGTGGATGTGGTTGAAATCACATTTTGCACAATGAGTAGTTAACTTCATTTTATTTAACCAGGTTAGTCCTGTTGAGATCGAGACCTCTTTTGCAAGGGAGACCTGGACCATTATAAAGTTACCAATTCACCTAACCTGCATGTCTTTAAATGCGGGAAGAAACCCATACAAACACAAGGGAGAACATGCAACCTCCACACAGAAAGGCCACAGGTGGGAATTGATCCCATGACCTTCTTGCTGTGAGGCAACAGTGTTAACCACTAAGCCACCGAGCTGGTTTTCCCTGCATTAACAGGAAGCGTTTCTGTTCTTTCCTCAAACAAAATACTGCCACAATGCTTTAGCTATGACACACGCTTTAGATACATGTTTCATGAATCACGTTGCGCTGAATCACGTTGAACAACCTCAGCTTTAAATCTCAACCCCTTTAAAACTGCAGCATTTTCAAATCGCCCCGTGTTAATCTGGAAACCAGCCCATTCTGACATTCTAGTCTAAAACTGCCTGTTATCAACGCAAGCAGCAAACAAATGTCTGCGTGTGTTTTGGCCGGCAGTATCCCTGTGTCCATTTCAAGCCAAACCTCAAAGACCTGAAATTTAATATTTTGCCATCTCTGATCCGGTACTTGAATGGCTGAGATCTTACTTCTTTGGTTATTATTTATTTTAAAATAAAACAACTTCTCAATTCTCCACAGCAAAATATGGAGTACCTCAAGGTTTTGTTCTACGTCCTCCGTTATTCTCTATGTTGCAACTATTGGTTGGATTATTTGTCACCATGAGACCGACTTTCACTGTTATGCTGACGACGTACCTCTTTACGTATATAATGTCTCTCACAATACAAAAGTGCAAGTTTGTCTGGCTGCAGTGAAATAGTCTGATTCAGAATAAGCCTGTAGAATATTAACTACAACCAGAAGACTTGAGAGTAGATCTTACATGACCTACTGAACCTTATGTCAGGATGCATGTTCACTCTGTAAGATTAAGAAGAATTTGGCAGGATGTAGGGCTTTTGTTTACAAAAATAAATTATAAAAGCAGTTTAATAATTTTGAGAGCAGCTGTAAATATTTAAAGAGGCAGATGCAGTACCTTCGATGCCCAGTCGGATCTTTTTCAGTCCTCGGTCCTTCAGCACAGTTTTTGCCACGTCTCTGTTCTCGATGTACTTGAAGAAGCGGTAAAGTTTGGTGCTGTAGATGACTGAGGAGCAGAAGAACAACATGAACTACATCAATCAACTTTTTCAACTTTTTTCTTATATAGCGCCAAATCACAACAAACAGTTGCCCCAAGGTGCTCCATATTGTAAGGCAAGGCCCAACGGTCAAAACGACCCCCTATGAGCAAGCACTTGGCCACAGTGGGAAGGAAAAACTCCCTTTTAACAGGAAGAAACCTCCAGCAGAACCAGGCCCAGGGAGGGGCAGTCTTCTGCTGAGACTGGTTGGGGCTGAGGGAAAGAACCAGGAAAAAGACATGCCGAGAAGGGGGGCAGAGATCGATCACTAATGATTAAATGCAGAGTGATGCATACGGAGCAAAAAGAGAAAGAAACAGTGCATCATGGGAACCCCCCCACAGTCTACGTCTAAAGCAACATAACCAAGGGATGGTCCAGGGTCACCCGATCCAGCCCTAACTATAAGCCTTAGCGAAAAGGAAAGTTTTAAGCCTAATCTTAAAAGTAGAGAGGGTATCTGTCTCCCTGATCTGAATTGGGAGCTGGTTCCACAGGAGAGGAGCCTGAAAGCTGAAGGCTCTGCCTCCCATTCTACTCTTACAAACCCTAGGAACTACAAGTAAGCCCGCAGTCTGAGAGCGAAGCGCTCTAATGGGGTAATATGGTACTACGAGGTCCCTAAGATAAGATGGCACCTGATTATTCAAAACCTTATAAGTAAGAAGAAGAATTTTAAATTCTATTCTCGAATTAACAGGAAGCCAATGAAGAGAGGCCAATATGGGTGAGATATGCTCTCTCCTGCTAGTCCCCGTCAGTACTCTAGCTGCAGCATTCTGAACCAACTGAAGGCTTTTTAGGGAACTTTTAGGACAACCTGATAATAATGAATTACAATAGTCCAGCCTAGAGGAAATAAATGCATGAATTAGTTTTTCAGCATCACTCTGAGACAAGACCTTTCTGATTTTAGAGATATTGCGTAAATGCAAAAACGCAGTCCTACATATTTGTTTAATATGCGCTTTGAATGACATATCCTGATCAAAAATGACTCCAAGATTTCTTTCTTTCTTTCTTTCTTTAATATTTATTTCATTCATTTAAAAGAAAAACAGAAAAGCAAAAAACAAAAGCACCACAATACCAGAATGAAAAGGAGCAGAAAGAAGAACAAGTCTTATGATTTCTGCCCCTTTTAACAATACAATCTTTCAATATACAGCATCATAGTCAACATTATTTAACAGATTGCATTTCTTTAACTTGTCACATACCACTGACCCATTTCATAATTATGACCATTAATTAATAGATTACATCACTGACAGGTTACATTTAAACTTAAGACACTCCAAACATTATTAACAGTTTACTTTTTTTTTTTTTTTTTACTTTCTTGCAGCCCACTGACTTACTTCATAGTTTCATACTTACTTAATACATCTAATTTAATATGTTTTTTAAATAATTTAAGCGACCTTAATTCTTTAATTTCTTTATTAAGATTGTTCCATAATTTGACACCATTTACTGCAATACTCCTTTCCTTTACTTTGGTTCTAAATCTTGGTTTTTTAAAGACTTCTATTCCTTTCAATTTATAACTACTTACTCTTTTTTCAAACATATTTTGAATGTTTGTTGGTAAAGTATTTTTATTAACTTGGTACATCGTTTGTAATATTTTCAAATCAACTAAATCATGAAATTTAAGTACCCTATACTTAATAAACAATGGATTAGATGAATCTCTAAAACCACTGTTACTAATCACTTTTAAAGCTCTTTTCTGCAAAATAAATAAAGGTTGTATATAGGTTGTATATGTTGATCCCCAGATTTCTACACAGTAAGTTAAATATGGGACAATCAATGAATTGTACAATGTTAATAAACCATAACTATTTAATGAATATTTTACTTTATGCAAAACAGCAATGGCTTTCGCTATTTTTCCTTTTATGTAATTTATGTGTGACTTCCATGTAAGATCTTCATCAATCATGACTCCTAAAAATTTCATTTCTTTTACCCTTTGTATATCCATTCCATCTATTTGTAATGACACATTATTTTCTTTCGCTCTATCATTAAACAATATGAAATTTGTCTTATTAATATTTAGTGACAATCTGTTTATATCAAACCAATGTTTAACTTTTTCCAACTCTGTATTTATCACTTGTGCTACTTCCTGTATATCTGATCCAGAGTAAAACAGCGTTGTATCATCAGCAAATAAAATGCTGCCAAGCACATTGGATACATTCACAAAATCACTGATATACAAAATAAACAGTTTGGGTCCAAGTACCGATCCTTGTGGTACTCCATAAATAATGTTACACAATTCTGATTTTGTATTATTTATCTGAACAAACTGTTTTCTATTTTCTAAGTAGCTTTTTACCCACTGATGTGCAACACCTCTTATTCCATATTGTTGTAACTTGTGGAGCAATCTTGAGTGGTCTATAACATCAAAAGCCTTTTTCAGGTCAATAAAAATACTTACAAAATAATCCTTATTATCTATTGTTGTTGATATTTTCTCTATTAGTTCCATAATTGCCATAGCTGTCGAATGTTTTGTTCTGAATCCATACTGAGCATTATTTAAAATATGATGTTTCTCAATAAATTTATCCAATCTTGTTACAAAAACTTTTTCCATAATTTTAGAAAACTGTGGAAGCAATGATACTGGCCTGTAATTAGAAAAATTATGTTTGTCTCCATTTTTATATAATGGGACTACCTTAGCAATTTTCATTTCATCTGGAAAAACCCCAGTTGACAGAGACAGATTGCAAATATAAGTAAATGGTTCAATAACAATTTCTATTATACTTTTTACAGTCATCATGTCTAAATCTTCATGGTCAGTTGATCTTTTGCTTACACAGTTTTTTACAATATTTCTTATTTCATCTTTTTCCACATTGTCCAGGAAAATACTATTGACCGTATTTACCAATGTACATAATTTATCTTCTATTATTGGTTTATTTCCCACCAGACTTGACCCTACATTTGAAAAATAATCATTAAACCCATTTGCAACTTCTTTTATATCATATATCTCTTTATTTTCCTTAACAAAGTAATTTGGAATAGTTTCTTTCGTTCCATCACTATCAATCACACTTTTTATAATTCCCCATGTTACCCTCATATTATCTTTACTCTTATTTAGTTTTTCACTGTAATAATCTTTTTTTTGTTTCCTAATTATTGTTAATAGTTTATTTTTATATTTTTTGTATTTATGTTCTGATTCCTTTGTTTGCAATTTTAAAAAGCACCTGTATAAATAGTTTTTCTTTGCACAAGCATTTCATTTTTTATTCCCTTTGTCAGCCATGGTTTATTTACTCTTTTCTTACTAATTTCAATTAATTTACAATTTTTATTGTATGATTTCATCAATATTTTCATAAATGAGTTATATGCTACATTAACATCACTGACATAAACTTCTTCCCAGTTTTGATTTTTAAGGTCATATTTTAATGCCTCTAAGGCTTTTACTGACTTATCTCTTTTAAAGTTTATATCAGTTTTTTTGTTGTACCTATTTTTATATTTAAATATTGAAAAAAATTGGTAAATGGTCGCTAATATCTGTCATGAAGATCCCATTCTTGATAATTTCATCTGTTCTGTTTGTAAATATATTATCAATTACCGTTGCACTTTGCGATGTAATTCTGGTTGGTTTTGTTATCAAGGGGAATAACCCCAAACTATACATTGTATTCACAAAATCACTTGATCTTTGGCAGCTGGAGCTTTCTATGTTAATATTAAAGTCCCCACACATAAAAAGCGTTTTGTTTTTAATTTGATGGAATAATTCAATTATTTTATCTGTAAATTTCACAACACAAGAATCTGGTGCTCTGTATACACAACTAACTAAAATATTCTTAGATGTTTCATGTACAAGTTCCACTGTTACAATTTCTATGACATCATTCATAATTGTCATTTCTTCAACAATTGTACACATCAGATCTGTTTTTGTATACAGAGCAATACCACCGCCTTTTTTATATCTTCTGTTTACAAAATACAGCTCATATCCCTCCATTTGAACTTCATCCATGAGATCATCTTTAAGCCAAGATTCAGTGATTGCAACAATACTAAATCTATTTTTAAACTGATTTAAATAATCTTTTATTTGTGACATTTTACAATACAAGCTTCGACTGTTTATATGTATGAGTGACAGGGTATCTTCTGCAATTTTTTCACTATTCAGCTGTTCTACTGTATAATACTCACAACCAATCGTTTTTAAGTCAAATATACTTTCATCAATATTAGTGTCTATGTCATATATTTTATCCTCTGTTTCCATGTTTGATCTGATTTTTTGTTGGTCCAATTACCAACAGATGTTATATTTGATTGTCTATTCAGGTCTGTATTTCGTAAGGTCCTCCATGTTTTTGATTTGTATACCGTTTGTTCCTTCTTTCACTCTAATCCACACCCTACAATTCCAGACCCATGTAGCAACAATATGTTTCTGTTTTCTTAGTAGTCTTGCTTCCCTAGCAATATCTGCATTTTTTTTGTTAGATGCTCATTTATATAGACACTTGTTCCTTTCAAATTCTTTGCCTGTCTTAATAACTCATATTTATATTTTCTGCTTGATTTCTCACAGTATTACTAGAGATCAGGGAAATGCCATCCAGAGTAACGATCTGGTTAGACACCATGCTTCTAAGATTTGTGGGGCCAAGTACAATAACTTCAGTTTTATCTGAGTTTAAAAGCAGGAAATTAGAGGTCATCCATGTCTTTATGTCTGTAAGACAATCCTGCATTTTAGCTAATTGGTGTGTATCCTCTGGCTTCATGGATAGATAAAGCTGGGTATCATCTGCGTAACAATGAAAATTTAAGCAATACCGTCTAATAATACTGCCCAAGGGAAGCATGTATAAAGTGAATAAAATTGGTCCTAGCACAGAACCTTGTGGAACTCCATAATTAACTTTAGTCTGTGAAGAAGATTCCCCATTTACATGAACAAACTGTAATCTATTAGACAAATATGATTCAAACCACCGCAGCGCAGTGCCTTTAATACCTATGACATGCTCTAATCTCTGTAATAAAATTTTATGGTCAACAGTATCAAAAGCAGCACTGAGGTCCAACAGAACAAGCACAGAGATAAGTCCACTGTCCGAAGCCATAAGAAGATCATTTGTAACCTTCACTAATGCTGTTTCTGTACTATGATGAATTCTAAAACCTGACTGAAACTCTTCAAATAGACCATTCCTCTGCAGGTGATCAGTTAGCTGTTTTACAACTACCCTCTCAAGAATCTTTGAGAGAAAAGGAAGGTTGGAGATTGGCCTATAATTAGCTAAGATAGCTGGATCAAGTGATGGCTTTTTAAGTAATGGTTTAATTACTGCCACCTTAAAGGCCTGTGGTACATAACCAACTAACAAAGATAGATTGATGATATTTAAGATTGAAGCATTAAATAATGGTAGGACTTCCTTGAGCAGCCTGGCAGGAATGGGGTCTAATAAACATGTTGATGGTTTGGATGAAGTAACTAATGAAAATAACTCAGACAGAACAATCGGAAAGAAAGAGTCTAACCAAATACCGGCATCACTGAAAGCAGCCAAAGATAACGATACATCTTTGGGATGGTTATGAGTAATTTTTTCTCTAATAGTCAAAATTTTGTTAGCAAAGAAAGTCATGAAGTCATTACTAGTTAAAGTTAATGGAATACTCAGCTCAATAGAGCTCTGACTCTTTGTCAGCCTGGCTACAGTGCTGAAAAGAAACCTGGGGTTGTTCTTATTTTCTTCAATTAGTGATGAGTAGAAAGATGTCCTAGCTTTACGGAGGGCTTTTTTATAGAGCAACAAACTCTTTTTCCAGGCTAAGTGAAGATCTTCTAAATTAGTGAGACGCCATTTCCTCTCCAACTTACGGGTTATCTGCTTTAAGCTACGAGTTTGTGAGTTATACCACGGAGTCAGACACTTCTGATTTAAAGCTCTCTTTTTCAGAGGAGCTACAGCATCCAAAGTTGTCTTCAATGAGGATGTAAAACTATTGACGAGATACTCTAACTCCCTTACAGAGTTTAGGTAGCTACTCTGCTCTGTGTTGGTATATGACATTAGAGAACATAAAGAAGGAATCATATCCTTAAACCTAGTTACAGCGCTTTCTGAAAGACTTCTAGTGTAATGAAACTTATTCCCCACTGCAGGGTAGTCCATCAGGGTAAATGTAAATGTTATTAAAAAATGATCAGACAGAAGGGAGTTTTCAGGGAATACTGTTAAGTCTTCTATTTCCATACCATAAGTCAGAACAAGATCTAAACTACATCTGACCCCAACTTTAAAACAGAACATTTAGTAATTAATAAAAACTGAAGGCATCTCTTGAATGAGTGGAGAAGCAAACAGGAAGTCTGGCTGTTGCAGAATAAACAAGATATGTGAAAGTTGTAATGTTTAAACTGATATTAGACTTTTAGAAATTCTTTTTTTGTCTTCAATCATTTTCTCATTACGTTGTGAGTCTTGATGAATAAGTTAGATGTCTGTCTTGTTGGGACACCTCTTTCTCTTTCTTTGCAACTGTCTATGCACCTCTCTGTCTTTCTCTCTCAGATTGTCGGCGCACCTCTCTGTCTCTCTCTCTCACACTGTTAGGGCACCTCTCTTTCTGTGACTGTCGGCGCACCCCTCTCTCGCTCTCTGTGCGACTGTCGGCGCACCCCTCTCTCGCTCTCGGTGCGACTGTCGGCGCGCCAATCTCTCGCTCTCGGTGCGACTGTCGGCGCGCCCCTCTCTCTCTGTGTGCGACTGTCGGCGCGCGCCTCTCTCTCTCTGTGCGACTGTCGGCGCGCGCACCTCTCTCTCTGTGCGACTGACGGCGCGCGCCTCTCTCTCTGTGCGACTGTCGGCGCGCGCCTCTCTCTCTGTGCGACTGTCGGCGCGCGCCTCTCTCTCTGTGCGACTGTCGGCGCGCGCCTCTCTCTCTGTGCGACTGTCGGCGCGCGCCTCTCTCTCTGTGCGACTGTCGGCGCGCGCCTCTCTCTCTGTGCGACTGTCGGCGCGCCCCTCTCTCTCTGTGCGACTGACGGCGCGCGCCTCTCTCTCTGTGCGACTGTCGGCGCGCGCCTCTCTCTCTGTGCGACTGTCGGCGCGCGCCTCTCTCTCTGTGCGACTGTCGGCGCGCGCCTCTCTCTCTGTGCGACTGTCGGCGCGCGCCTCTCTCTCTGTGCGACTGTCGGCGCGCGCCTCTCTCTCTGTGCGACTGTCGGCGCGCACCTCTCTCTCTGTGCGACTGTCGGCGCGCACCTCTCTCTCTGTGCGACTGTCGGCGCGCACCTCTCTCTCTGTGCGACTGTCGGCGCGCACCTCTCTCTCTGTGCGACTGTCGGCGCACCTCTCTCTCTCTGTAACTTTGTTGGAGTGCGTCTTGTCTCTCTCTCTCTCTGCGACTCCGCATCTGTCTGACTGTCTTTGACTCCGTTGGCATGCCTCTCTCTCTCTCTCTCTGCTACTGTCGGCGCACCTCTCTCTGTCTAGCTCTCTCTGCAACTTTGTTGGAGCGCATTTTCTCTCTCTCGCTCTCTCTGCTACTGTCGGCGCACCTCTCTCTGTCTAGCTCTCTCTGCAACTTTGTTGGAGCGCGTTTTCTCTCTCTCTCTCTCTCTGATTCTAACACTGCATCTCTGCAAGCACGCATCTCTCATGCTGTCTGTGAATTCACCTGGTGCACCTCACTAACTCTGGGACGTGTCACTGTCTTACTCTGTGAGTACTCTTCTCCCATCTGGGGCGGGTACTCTTCATCCCAGTCCACCACATCATCATCGGTGAGCACCACCACGTGACACTCCCTCTCTCCACTCTGAGCACTGGCCACCATCAGCGGCAGCACCATCTCCTCCAGGTAACACTCAAACTGACGCCTCGCCCCGTCGTTTGACAGTTCGTGCATCAGTGCACCTGCAGATAAACGACACGTAAACAAACAAGGGAGGTCAGAATTCCAGTCAGGATGTCACACATTAACATCTTTTCACCTGTAGTTAAAATTAGAACTAAAAACTTCACCCGGCTGACTGAACACACCTGTCATTACATTATTACATTCCTGTTCACAATAATTACACAGAAACTGCACCAGCGGTGAAGCTCAAACACTAAAGAAATAAACAGTCATCATCTATGCTTCAAGAGGACATTATTCCATGGAGTTACGAACAATACAAATACAAATCACGATACTCATTTTAAAAAGCAATTTGATACAGGCTCCGCAATATCACAACACAGCCCTATTTTATGAAAAGTTCACTGTCTGAGGAAAACCAACTGTAAAAATTTTTGTAGTTTGTCCAATTACTTATGGGCAATGACTCTGAGGCCACTGTGTGCACAAATGACTGTAATTCCAAAATTGTTAATGCAATATTTTTGTTAAACCTTGTTTTGTAAGTAAGGTTTGTAAGTAATTGGACATTGTCACTGTCCAATTACTTACGAACCTGACCACACACACACACACACACACAAAAGTTTAGGAGCAAAAACATTTTCCATCAAGTATTTCTCAAGTAACTCTGAATTTGCCAATTAGACATTCAGATGTTTTTAAAAGTAATTCCCCCAATTTTGAGAATCCTTTGGAATCTTCCATCTTTGTGGATGTAAACTGATAACTCAATGAAAATCTGAAATCCAACTTCTAACTATTATTTTTAAATAACTTTACATGGAAATAAAAATTAAACAGAACAAGTGCAGTAAGGAAAATAACAGATTTTATTTGGAAAAAATGGTTTTGGGGGGGCTAACAGAAGAGAAGTCGAGATGCAGTCGAGCTAAAGGCACAACACTGCTGCTCACTTCTGAAAGGGGTTGAAAAATAAAAAACAGAGTTATAAGAACATTAAAGTTAAGCACAACCTGGGTTTTTTTTTTTTACTCCCAATATAAACAAATAGTGAAAACACATCAGAATCTAGATCAGACTCCTGATCCAACACAATATCTAAAAACAAATTAATCTATAACTTTGGGAGTTGTCCTGTGCACACATGGATAAAAAAGAAAAAAAAAAAAAAAAACACCTTCCTGCCTGAGATTTCAATGCAGATAAAAGCCGCATGCCATCGGTCCGAGAGTGAACACTGCAGCTTCGCCTGCACAGCCGAGCATCACATCTCACCACTAATAATGACCTACTTACAGTCACACACACACTGCTCCTCCCACACACTCTGACACACACACACACAAGCAACAAAATGCACTGCAAACAGACACATGACGTTAGTGCGTCTAGGTGCACGGGTCCTGTTTGCACCGGCACAGGAACATTTAAATAAAAATGTGCTCAGAGTGCGCGAGTTAGCGAACAGACTCCATCTGTTGGCCGTGCGCGCGTGTGCGGCGTGTGTCTGTACTCACTGAGGTCTCTGCACTTGATGGTGCTGTAGTTGAAGGAGATGCAGAGGTAGTCACACGCCTCCCTCAGCTCGGGAATGGAAACGCCATCAGGGCAGCGGATTATTCCCGACTTGTAGTAATCCTGTCATTTTCAGCAGCAGCACACAGAGCACAGGAGGGAAAAACAAGACGCCATTACTGACGCTTCTGTGCTTGCGCAGCTGAGTGAGCGAGGGAGGAGGGATGGATGGAAAAGAGGAGAGAGGTGGCGAGGAAATGATGATGCAAGTGAAAATCCTGTGATGTCATTTAATGCTGACATGCTCGTATGGAAAGGAGGTGGAGAGAAAGGTGATGAAACGATAAATACCCCCCCCCCCCCCCCATAAATAAATAAATAAAACAAATCACCTTTCAACCTCCTGACGGCCGTGTGAAGATATCAGCCAAATCTGACTCCTTAAATACTGTATAACTATCAAAATAACACCAGTACTTCACTGCAGGAAAAGAAGCTGATTGGCTGCATTTCGCAATTCCTCACATCTAACAGGCTGCAAACAAACAACAATGGAGCTGATGGAAAAATTAATGTTCACTATTACAAAAACAGTATCAAACTGGAGCTCTTGGCAAACTCTATTGTACCTGCATTAGTGGTAAATGTCCACCAGGTGCAGGCACTGCTCCATTTCAAGAACCTTTAGTACAGGCTGCTGTGAGACACGATAACAATCCTGTTGCTTATAGTTGTAGATAGAAATTTTTTGAGGACACGATGTAAGTGTCCCATCACATTCAGACGGAGACCATGAAGAACGCAATGCATCCTGAAAATTTTGATGAATGCAGCAGGGCCGTGGATAAAACAGAAAAATGTGCTGATTAAAGTCCATACTTTAACATCCCTGCCATGTTCTCAAAACATCTAACACATTTCCACTAATTTTTTTCCTCATGCATGATCACAGGCGTACCACAGGCAAATCATTCTTACAGCATTTAGTGCAGTTTGGTAAGTCAAGCAAACAGCTCCCGTTGTGCTAAAATTGATTTTGTTGCCATTTTGGCTTTGTCTGTGATGAGACTTTCCCAAAATGATGGGGTTTAAATTTTCAGACCTCTCCTTCCTTGGCAGTGGAGGTGGGGGTCACTTCCGTTATGTCCCCCTCAGAACTATAAATACACCTATTTTCACAACATACATATTATATATATTTTAATTAAAAACATATATAATATGTATGTAGTGAAAATAGGTGTATTCACACCTATATAGATTTACACCTATATAGATCACTTTAAAAAAGTTGTTTTGTGAGTTTTTTTTATGTGTCCTGAGTTGAATTATTGTACTTTTAGAGTGAAGTTTAGGTCACAACTGTTTTAGCCCCCTCAAAAATAAAAAAAAACACCAGTTAATTTTGTAGGTTTTTACATGTACTGAGTTGAACTGTCATACTTTTGGAGTAAATTTCAGACCCCCTCACTTTCTTAAGTGTGGGGGTGTCACTTCAATGTCCCCCTCCCCATCAAAACTGACCATACACCTGTCACTGTTAATGACCATTTTCACATTAAATTACAGTCGCTTTGCAAACTTAAATGTACCTTATGAATCTGTGTGATCTGTTGCTGTTCATCATCAGAGTCATTGTTCAGAGCATCCTCCCTTACAGTGTTTTCACAGTTTCAACCATGACATTTGCAGAGAGTTCAAGGAAGACCATTCTATGAGCAGCTGCATTTTAAAAAATCCCCCACATGACCCCTTCAAAAAAAAAATAAAAAAAAAATTGTACTTGTTCCTCTTCCAGAGAAATGGAAATACCCCAAGTTTTAATGAGCCAGCTCTAATACTTTAAACACAGGAGCAGTTTCAAAATCGCAGCATTTTTGTTCTTATTTGAAAAAAAGCTCTTTCTGGCCAACTTTGGAGAGCAATATAGCCTAGCCAAATTAAGTGAAACCCTTCAAACTTACCATGTTAGGTAAAATCATACTGGAAAAGCCACATCTGGCATCAAAACAATGATATCTGGCTTCATTTTTTTATCCAGCTGTTCTTAAAAACTGCCAAAAATGGTATTTTTTTCTAAACAAGGTCTGACTTTGAGCATGCACTGTGTCAAAATAGATTAATGCCCATGCTTCTCCTTACAGGCATAAACTCTCATGAATCAGTTACAACAGCAGAATGTTTCATTTTTCCATTTCAGCCAAAATTGTGCTTGTGAGGGAAAAATTGAAATCGTGCAATTTCGATTTTTCGCAAAAATACCCTCTAATTGACCACAAAAATCACCAGGTGAGCAATTGATTAAAAATGTGAAATTTCAACCATGCCATTAAAAGGATGTAAAGATAATATATACTAAATTTCAAGTTTGGGCAAGAAATATTTCTATTTTAATAATTTTTTTACAATAGGCAATATTTTGTGAAATCACACATTGACTATATGGTGTTAAGTCTTAATCAATGGGCTAGAAATGTGAATATATAGTTATTACATAATAACTATAATAATTATACAATTATTTTAACTTGGTAAAAAACTATTGCTGATGGATGCAACAGCACAGGGTGCCCAAATGAATGATAATTTTGACAATTTCCCAGAAAAAGGTCAGGCTATATTTAGAATTTCCCAGAAGGTGGGATTAAATGAACAACCTAATTTCAACCTGGTTTCCCAAAAATACGTACATCAAAGAATTTCTGGGAATTCTGACCATTGCCTAATCATATTCTCATCAATCATGGAGGCAAAATGTGGTCTAGGGTTGACTTTGCAAGATGAATCTCATCGAAAGACATTGTGTAAAACAGTTGGCTTTCACAATTTTGTTGATTTGAGTGATGCTGATAAGGAACTTCTGCAGTGGAGAACTGGACTGACCCTGGAAAGTTCAGACATCATCTGTTATCACCATGAAAAAATGTATCTGTCACGCTATGAGTACACACGTTTTTGCTGTGATCCAAGAAAAATCCACAAAAAGAGATTTACAAGTGTTTGTCTATATTATAAAGCCCTTTATGTGATGGGACTGGTGGGACAGTGAAAAGGCTAGTGGCTCGAGCCAGTCTTCAAGCTACTGTAAAGAACCAAATACTCACTCCAGGAGATATGTATCTGTGGGCCAAAAGGAATATTTCGGGAATTCAGTTTTTCTTTTTGGACAAGAGTGCTGTACAGCAACACATTGAGCAATATCAACTGACAGAGCATTTTGAGAGATGTAAAACAGTGGCAGGGATCAGGTCACACCATTATTTTATTCCGTTATCACAGATGAGTTTGAAAATGAAGAGAGTGTCTGAAGATGATTCATACACCACAGTACGAGTTGGAACAGCAGCTGCTGCTGAGAATGATGAACAGTGGCAGGACTGCCAGCCCGGGACATATGTCGCCTGTATGTACGATGAGGAATGGTACGTTGGAAGAATCAAGGATCAGTCTGATGAACACAGTGATGTTCTAATCGCTTTTATGAAGCGGTCAACAAACAATATCCTCTCCTGGCCATGAACAGATGAATGCTGGGTGCCCTTTCAGCATATCATCTGTATCGTTAGTGCGCCAAATGCACAGAGCAAAGGCAAGGGTGCTCGCAAGTACAGTCTGAATGAGTGATCAGAACAAAGTTGAGTCACTTCTCCCAGGGTTTTTGCACACATAACATGCATACTGATGACAAATATTATTACAGTAGCTGATTTACTATTAGCCTTTTTTGCCTGTGCTGTGTCTGCAGAAAACACGTTTTCCTGTACATAACCCAAGAACATAGTTTTTGGACATGATGGCTATGTTTGGTATACATGGTATAACTAGATTAAGAGCACTTTGTTTGCAAATGTGTGCATTTTAAAGATTATGTAGGAAATATTACTTGTTCACTGTGTATTTAACTATTAAATAAATATAAGAAATGAATCATTCAGGTAAACCTTGAAAGTATTTTTAGATTACATGACATTGTATATCATGTTGTGGGATCTGTATTCATAAAAATGATGACTTTTCAGAAAAACTAAAAATATATAAATATTTCTTGCCCAAACTTGAAATTTAGTATAATCTTTACATCCATATAACTGCATGGTTGAAATTTCAAATTTTTTATCAATTGCTCACCTGGTGATTTTTGTGGTCAATCATGGGGTATTTTTGCGAAAAATTGAAATTGCGTAACTTCAATTTTTCTCTTGCAAGCAAAATTTAAGCTGAAATGCAAAACTGAAACAAGTTCATGAGAGTCTATGCCTGTAAAGAGAAGTGTGGGGGTATTTATCCATTTTGACACAGTGCATGCTCAAAGTAAGACATCGTTTAGAAAATGTACCGTTTCTGGCAGTTTTTAAGAACAGTTGGATAAAAAAATGAAGCCAGATATCATTGTTTTGATGCCAGATATGGCTTTTCCAGTATGATTTTGCCTAGGATACTAAGTTTGAGGGGTTTCACTTAATTTCGCTAGGCTATATTGCTCTCCAAAGTTGGCCAGAAAGTGCTTTTTTCAAATACTAACAAAAATGCGGTGATTTTGAAACAGCTCCTGTGCCTAAAGTATTAGAACTGGCTCATTAAAACTTGGGGTATTTGCATTTCTCTGGCTGGGGAGCAAGTGCAGTGTTTTTCACTTTTTTTGGAGGGGGCCATGTGGGGACCACTGGCTGACTTGGCATGGAATGACCTAATAGGTGTATTTTTAGTTCTCAGGTGGCTAAAATGGACGTGACCCTCCCCCCCAGAAGGAAGGGTCAGAAAATTTGAACCCCATCACTTTAGCACAGTCCAATCTCCACTGAAGCCAAAACAACAACAACAAATCTATTTTAGCACAAAAATCATATGGAATGACATACCACATACCCCAATTACTGTTTCTACAACTACATGGTACTACACGCTTATCACATTGTCACAGCACCTGTCCTGTCCTTATATACTCAACAAAAATATAAACGCAACACTTTTGGTTTTGCTCCCATTTTGTATGAGATGAACTCAAAGATCTAAAACTTTTTCCACATACACAATATCACCATTTCCTTCAAATATTGTTCACAAACCAGTCTAAATCTGTGATAGTGAGCACTTCTCCTTTGCTGAGATAATCCATCCCACCTCACAGGTGTGCCATATCAAGATGCTGATTAGACACCATGATTAGTGCACAGGTGTGCCTTAGGCTGCCCACAATAAAAGGCCACTCTGAAAGGTGCAGTTTTATCACACAGCACAATGCCACAGATGTCACAAGATTTGAGGGAGCGTGCAATTGGCATGCTGACAGCAGGAATGTCAACCAGAGCTGTTGCTCGTGTATTGAATGTTCATGTCTCTACCATAAGCCATCTCCAAAGGCATTTCAGAGAATTTGGCAGTACATCCAACCACCCTCATAACCACAGACCACGTGTAACCACACCAGCCCAGGACCTCCACATCCAGCATGTTCACTTCCAAGATCGTCTGAGACCAGCCACTCGGACAGCTGCTGAAACAATCGGTTTGCATAACCAAAGAATTTCTGCACAAACTGTCAGAAACCGTCTCAGGGAAGCTCATCTGCATGCTCGTCGTCCTCATCGGGGTCTCGACCTGACTCCAGTTCGTCATCGTAACCGACTTGAATGGGCAAATGCTCACATTTGCTGGCGTTTGGCACGTTGGAGAGGTGTTCTCTTCAACTTTATGCGAAGGAGATGTGTTGAACTGCATGAGGCAAATGGTGGTCACACCAGATACTGACTGATATCCCCCCAATAAAACAAAACTGCACCTTTCAGAGTGGCCTTTTATTGTGGACAGTCTAAGGCACACCTGTGCATTAATCATGGTGTCTAATCAGCATCTTGATATGGCACACCTGTGAGGTGGGATGGATTATCTCAGCAAAGGAGAAGTGCTCACTATCACAGATTTAGACTGGTTTGTGAACAATATTTGAGGGAAATGGTGATATTGTGTATGTGGAAAAAGTTTTAGATCTTTTGAGTTCATCTCATACAAAATGGGAGCAAAACCAAAAGTGTTGCGTTTATATTTTTGTTGAATGTAAATAAGGCGCCAACACTGTTTTTTTCCAACCATTCTGTAAGTTTTCTTGTGTCCATATGTAGATTCAACAATAAATGACAGCAAAAAAAAAAAAAAAAAAAAAAAAAAATCCTGCCAAATGGGCCCGTCTCTATTTAAACACACTCAAATATGCTCTGAGTGTGCATGTGTGCACATTCTTTGAAGCAAACCTCAATTTTTACAAGGAGGTGGTGGAAATGTGGGAGATCTTTTTCCCCCCTTTTCTGTGTTTCAGCACCATGGACAGCAACTGGCACATTTAATTCACAAAGCAGTCCATAGGAGGCGTAACGCTGTTCATCTCTGATGCTTTCATGTGTTTCACCATCAAAATGTTAACTTTGTTTTTTTTTGGCTGTGATTACTGTTGCTGCCTTCAAGCTACTGCTCCCGGTGGTAACATGCAACGTGTGTGCGTTAAACTAGATCACATGAATGAAGAATAACAATTTAAATCCTACACTTTCATTTTATTACTTCTGATTACATGTTGAAAATGATCTAATACTTTTAGGTAATTTTAAACTTTATTACAAAATTGGAAATCAAAGATGTTTTTCTTTATTTTTAATGACCTGCAGTACTTCACAGCCCATTGGAGTCCACAGCCCACATTGTGTGAATCACTGCAATAGAGGAAAACAACTTACTTACATTTATTTTGTTTCTGTTATTAGCTTATTATGGTGTTATTTTTATCAGCAACAACTTCAAGTACAATATGAAAAATGGCTTCAATTCACCAAATGACCAACCTCATTCATGCGTCGCTGCTGACAGGAAAAAAGAATTATAACAGTAAACAATTCATTGAGCCTCAGCAATTCTGTTGAGGGACAAACCAATAATGTGAGTGATGACAGCCTACTTTACTAAAACATCCTACAATTGGTCCAAAAAACTGAATCAGGCACAAAAAATATTTCCCTTTGAAGACTAACCCAGTGGTGGCTCGATTTGTCTTTATCAAAAATCGGCTGTTTTCTGTGGACCACGGTCCTGAGGCAGCGCTCACAGTTCTCAAATGAAAGATCAGGGAAGGTGTGAATTCAAAAAGTAGAGCAGAAAACAGATTTACCTGCTCTCACATTTATCCTCACAAAAGTGCAGTGCAGAGACAGAACAGCATGAGATGAACGATCTGAGCATCACGTCAGTAAAAGCAGAACAAAACGATGGACCAATAGAGCCGAAGGTGTGCAGAGAACAAGAAAAGCATCAGAGAAAAAAAAAAGAAGAGTGTCAGGGGAAATGACGACGGCAGATGTTTGAAGAGGAACACAGACTATAAAAGTACACACGAGAGATGACATGTCACACACACACAACTATAAGTCACTTTTTTAAATTAGTTTGGAAGGTCCTGCAACATATATATAAATAGTGCATTATCATCTATGACCACAAAATGGCACCATCTACACAAGTATCAAGCTGCTCCTGTACACTGAATGTGGTATTGTAATTCAGACTCTAGAACAGATGACAACAAAGAATTAGATGGTCTTAAATTTAAGAAATCAACTTGCATATACAACTTGCATGACATGTATTTGGACTGTGTGAAACAACAACGGAAAGTCAGCTAAACTCAGGCAAGTCTATTATCCTTTACAAATGGTTTTGGCATTATATATAAAGTTTCAAATTACACATTTACCTCAGCTATGATCATATGTTCACTGCCAACAAGAACCAGTTTACTCGCCTTTTCTGCCTTGTCCAATAATATCAATGTGCTCATTTGCTTCTGCTTGCAAATATTGTGTTTGCATTATTATAAATAATGTGCCAATTAAATTCATTTTGTTTCCTGTTGCATGAAGGTAAAGCACCGTGTTGCAAAATTTAATTTGACTTATAGACCAGGGCAACTGAGCCTTAACCCCCCCACAGCTTCATGATGCAATTTTGGATAGATGTGATGAATACTCCGCAGTGACTTATAGTCTGGAAAATATAGGGTGTACACACACACACACACACACACACACACACACACACACACACACACACACACACACACACACACACACACACACACACACACACACACACACACACACACACACACACACACACACACACACAACCTCAAATCAGAAAAAGTTGGGATGATATAGAAACATGCAAAAGTCTGTTTCGCTCACCAGAATTGCTCTGAATACAGTTGAGCTGATGCCGTCGGCCACCTCAAACTCTCCTTTTTCATTTGGTCGTGTGAAATTATTGTCCCGACCAGAACCAAACATCCTGAAGAAACAAAAAAGAAAGAAAAAAGAATGGGTCTGAACACACACACAAAAAAAAATCAGTAACCTCAAACCAAACAGATATTCAGGACTCCTTTGCTGATCCTGTGGCCGACTACGCAGATTCACCAATGTTATTTTAATCTATGAAGAGGGGGTGGGCGGACGCATGAGCACATTTGTTACATTTGTCAGAATGCCCACCCCCTCCATATGTTTCAATAAAATGTCTGATTTCATCACAAAAATAAATCCCAAATAAATCACCCATTTAGTATCAGATCTGTTTCGCCTTGTGGGCAACTCTCGTACTGCAAATCCTCAAACTGACATCGTCATACGACTACTACTAGCGCACACTGATGACATCATCACAGGTATGACGTGAAAGGGACGAGGAAAAACATTGCAAAACTCTTTTTCTTTTTTTTTTTGCTTTTTATGATGTGTTGGGGGCCACAACATTTTATTTAATCACTGAGGGCCCTTGGATAAGGTCCTTAATCCCCAGGTTGCTCCCAGTGTGTAGTGAGCACCTTACATGGCAGCACCCTGCCATCTGTGAGTGTTTCTGTGTGAATGGGTGAATGTGAGGCATAATTGTACGGCACTTTGAGCTTTTGATGCTGATGGAAAAGTGCTATATAAATGCAGTCAAGTTACCATTTATTTATTTTACGGTAGGTGTTTAATCAACTTTCATTGAAAAAGGGGTGGGAGGGGGCAGTCCAACAAGCAGATACAGCAGTATTCGCACATAATGGAAAAAGATATGCTTCCAATGGGATATAAGTAAGAGTGATGGAGAAACAAAGAAGAAAAAAAAAAACCCAGCAACATCCATCTGCAAAAACAAACAACATAGTTTAACTTCATTAATTCTGTATGTGTGGATTTCATTTAAATCCATCATTGTCATCATTACCTCCCCAGCATAGTGTTGGGTTGAGCTGTGAAGATGGCGGGATCCACCACAAATCTTGTGTTGTCCACATTAAGCGTCACACGCTCTCCCACCCGTTGCCCGGCGCGATGGCCATCTTTACTGCCAAGGTCATATACGTAAATCATGTCACATGACCCTTGGCCCAGGTTCTGGGTCACAGAGTGCAGGTCAGCTACGGTAGGACCCAGAGAACGAGTCACATGTCCACTGACAAGAGCCCCTCCCATTTGGGAATAGGAAAGAGAAACTCTGGGAGGACGAGGGCTGGAGGATCTGGAAGAAGAGCCTCCATCACCACGTTCACGGTCTGCAGGACATACACAGGACAAAATCACTCAGAATAATACTTTATTTAAAAATATATACATCAACACTGCCAGCTGCACAAACAATTTAGATGGAACTGTTTTGAGTTTTCCCTCCAACCCTTCCTTCTTATTCCTCACCATGCTGCCGTGTAGGAGATGTAACATTCCTGATGCAGGGGGTCAGCTGGCTTTCTCCTTGCTCGTGGGAGGAGTCCCGCGATCGGTCGCTGGAGCGCTGCCGTTGCTCATGGTAAAAGTCTGGTCTTCCTCCTCCTCTGGCGCTCCCAACAGTACTGCTGTTGGTGCCGGCCCCATACAGACTCATGGCGCTGACCCCGTGCTGCTGGTTGCAGTCCAACACTGACGCACCACAGGGCTGGTCACTGAAGGACAGATGACAAACCGTGTCATAAATCAAAGTGATAAATGAGCCAATTCACACACGACATCAGCACTCTGTGTGCGCTTGCTTGGACACCATTTTGGTGATCGCACATTTTTCACAGCATTCCTGTTACAGTGGGTATTTCAGTCATATGTAACATTTCAAGGAGAACTTTTGAATAAGACAAACAAAACTATAGTCTACTGTTCTTACACTACTCAAAATTTAAGCATTTTTATATTACTGAAAAAAACCCTGACACAAATACAAATGAAATAAATGCAGAGTACAGACAAAAAGCTCTGTCCATGTCCTTATTCAATATTGCACATTAAATGAGGCTAAAGACTTACAGATCAGGCTTTTGTAGCACAGATAACAAATTAAGATTAAAAAAAGTATCAAGGCCTGCATGACCTTGAACTAACACCTAAAATGATCCCAATGAAGGTCAGAGAGTCTGACACTGTCAATCAGTATTCTGCTGCTTGGAACTGCTAATTAACCGCACAAAGAGCCATTAGAAAAGATCCATGAAAGACAGAAATGAGCATTTTCAAAACAACAGCAGCACAAAGGTGAATTTAAAGAACAATTATGAACACATAATTGTTTACACAAAATCAGTTCAAACTCCTGAAGTGAAAACCTGTTTGATTGGAGCGTCTGTTTCACGGTATAGTAGCAGATGGTGGTAATAGAAGCCGAAACGTCTGACAACCAGACGACAATAAGACTGCAGAAGGCCTAACTGCCTTTATAGAAAATGCTACCAATTGCTGGGAATGTGAAAACATCAGTGACATCTATTTATAGACAGACATAAACTACTAGCATGATTCTGCTTTTTACAAAGTCCACTTGGGGGAACAGAGTCACGAGTAATTGATTTAGCAACATCACGACTGTGGATCTGCAAATTTAATATACTCATCTTCATGATGGATTTATGCCCGAAAAGAGCACAAATGCGTGTTTTCTCTCCAATGAGGTTTTAATGTGTGGAAGAAAAGGGATCATAAAAAAAAAAAAAAAAAAACATCTTTGAGCCAAGCGGGCAGGCAGCCAGCAGCCTGACCAGCAGGGGAGAAGCAACAAAGGAGCTGAGGTGGCTCCTTTCATCTTTTCACATGGCAACACAAACCTACTGCAGCCAAGACTTCATACTGGTGCCGGGGAGAAACACAAGGAGGTGGAAAGGAGGGGTAACGTTTCACTTTCTCAGCCTCCACAGACACCGATACAACTGCCTCCAACTGTCTGCAATGCGTTACAGCCAAATCATTTCTACGGCGATCACTGGCGTCTGTACGGTTATTACAGGACACCTTAAAAAGTTCTGAACGTATTTCAATATAAATTCTGAGTCCTGACAGAGAATGTCAAGAGGAAAAGTGGGCTAAATTGTGGGGGAGTGCTCCACATTCAAATGATCCTTTGATCTCTTTAATGTGGTGAGAATGGGCTTTTTTATGATGTCATAATGGCTTGCTTCCTCTTTTTTAAAATAGATTTAACGTCCCCATTTAAATGGAACAAAAGATGATCAAGCGATTCTTGATGTACACTGACCTAGGCCATCAAGATTAAGTCTAAATTTAGAAGTGACTCAAGACACCTGGATGTGGCTGCTCATGCTCTCCAGAGAATCATCGACTGCCACTTTCATGTCTTTTAACGTTAAGTTCACCTCTCCTGTTTGAGCTGTACAAACCGAAAAATACGAGAAGCGGTGGCGGTCTATTAAAAGCGTGATGTGAGAGAGCCTGGAGGGGGGATGAGGGTCCCCATCTATTATTTAGGGTCTGCTGACACCAACAGGCTGGTGGGCAAAGAGAAGCAGCTCCATGCAGCAGTGCAGGCTGGTAGCAAATAAAGGATGGAACAGAATATTTGTTTTATATCACAATACAATTAATAATAAAATGTCAGTGCGGATTAGATCAAACTATAAAATTAATCAGCATCAGCCCATCACCAGTGCAGCACTATGATCACTGACTCAATAGTTATGTGATATAATGACACAGCAAAACAAATAAATGAATAAATAAATAAAATTTCAACTTAATTTTTTAATATTATTTGCAACCTCTAACGTGCACGTACCGGCGGCTGTGCGCGGGCCAAGTGAAGACAAAGCAGCACGGGATGACAGCGGCACAAAAGCCTCCTCCGAACAAAGCGGGCTTCCCGGCGGCTTCAGCATCGTCGCTCATTACTTTCTAACTTCACCAGCATCGTTCCACGCGCTCGACGAGGACTTCGACCGAGCGCATCGAAGCCAAAAGCTTCAAATGTATCCGCACGAGGAGGAGAGACGAGAGGAGCGCGCGCGCGCGGCAAGTCACTCAGAGTCACCTTTAGAGAAAAAGAAAAAAAAAATGTGAATGGCCGCGTGCTCCGCTGAATCAGGGCGGTGATGCGTTCAAGTGCTACTCGGAAATTCTGTCGCCATGAGACACCGAGGATAGGAAAACTAAAACTCCCTAAACATCCTAGAATGTATGTGAATTTCACAACCATGGTGTGTGTGTGTATATATATATATATATATATATATATATATATAATTTATTAATTTATATAGCGCCAAATCATGAGTAATCGCCTCAAGGCGCTACACAAACATTTAAAAGCAGAATAAAATGAAATAAGATTAAAACACAATAAAATTATTTAACCATAAAAAGGTAAAAGAAATAAAATAAATAAAACGAATAAAAAAAGACAAACAATCATATAAAATACTAATGATAAAACAGGAAGAACAAGTGTGTCTTCAGCCTGGCTTTAAAAGTCTCCACAGAATCCGACTGTCGTATCAGCGCAGGCAGATCATTCCACAGAGCTTTGGCGCAGTGATAAAAAGCTCTGTAACCTGCTGACTTTTTCTTCACCCTCGGGACACACAATAATCCTGCACCCTGTGAACGCAGAGCTCTTGGGCACATAGGACTCAACCAGGCCGGCCAGACGGGGGTGCCAGTCCATGAACAATTTTATAGGCCAATAGTAATACTTTAAAATCCGATCTCAAAGAGGCTGGAAGCCAGTGAAGGGATGCCAGAACCAGCGTAATATGGTCAAACCTTCTGCTTCGTGTCAGAAGTCTGGCAGCAGCATTTTGAACCAGTTGAAGACCTCTGATGCTGAACTGTGATAAACCAGAAAACAAAGCATTACAATAGTCCAATCTAGAAGAAACAAAAGCATGAATCAGAGTCTCAGCATCAGCCAGGACGGGACAAATCTTTGCTATATTTCTTAGATGAAAGAAAGCAGTCCTCATAATGTCCCTAATGTGGAGGTCAAAGGACAATGTAGGATCAAAAATTACCCCAAGGTTCCTCACTTTGTCAGTATGATGTATAACACATGAACCTAGGCTAAGCGCTAGCTGATCAAATTGATGCCGATGTCTTGCTGGACCAAGAACCATCATTTCAGTCTTATCAGAGTTCAAAAGTAGAAAGTTGCTAGACATCCAACTTCTCACTGCTGCGAGACAGTCCTGTAAAGATTTTATGTGGACAGGATTTCCAGAAGCTATCGGCATATACAACTGAGTGTCATCAGCATAGCAATGAAAAGCAACCCCAAAACGCTGCAAAATGTTCCCAAGGGGTGCCATATACAGGGGAAAAAGCAGGGGACCCAAAACGGATCCCTGCGGAACCCCGAACTTCATGCCCCTAAAATCAGAGGTAGTGTCGTTGCACAAAACACAGTGGGAACGACCAGACAGATAAGACGTCAACCACACAAGAGCAGTTCCAGCAATCCCGAAACAGTTTTGTAGCCTATCAAGTAGAATATGATGATCAACTGTTTTTTTTAATATATATATATATATATATATATATATATATATATATATATATATATATATATATACAGCTGTATATGGCCTTTCAAATTCCACAAAACTGACAAAATGTGTTTGTTTTGTACTCAAATCCAAGCATTATAAGATCAGTTTCTATTTGTATCAGTGCAAAATTACATCTCAGTTTAATGAAGAGAACAGATTTACATGGGAGGAATTCCATAGCGAATATTTTCTTTTCTTTTTAATGCTGCCTGCAGGAGGAAGAGCATGTGCATATACATGTGGATTCGAAATTACCAGAAGTTACCTTTGATCTCGTGTGCACGGGGTGTGCACGTTAACATCTGTCGAATGTCTTGTGCATCATTTTAGAGGTGTTTTTTTTTTTTTTAAAACATAGAAGTATTTATTTCTCGCTAACTTTACAAAATATGTGAGAAACATATTAGATTTATACAGAAATAAGATGTTTGAGAGCGTTTTCTGTCATTTTGGATTATTTAGTTTGAATGAGCAGCCAGCAGACGTCAGCGTGGACCTCTGATCTGATTAGCTGTCGCCATGTGTTTCCCAGCATTGTCAGGAGAAGTCGCCATGAGATCTACGACGTCACTACGGTCACCATCACAGACTGTATTGGGTCGCTGCCGAATGTAGTTCAAGGCCATCTGCTTATTTGAATTTCTTCCCTTCAGGGGAACTATTTATTATTTTTTCCGAACAATGTGAATTTTGATATGAATGCCCTATTTAAAGGCTAATACATCAAATTATAGTGGTGCCAAAGAAAATTCTTTTTATGACTTAAATCTTAAATAACCCAAAGGCTGTACAATTTTAATGCAGGTTGGAGGCAGAAGTAATTCAAGATTAACAGCTTTTCCTCCACATTTTTCTAATTTACAGGGAAAAGAGGAATCAGTGAGTCACTGCAGCATTCTGATGAACACAAAAGTCACTTAGCAGCTTTTGTTGTGTACAGACCCAAACACATAATTATTACTGTAAAATGATAATGTGTGCAAAATCCACCCTCACACACACACACACACCATTTGCGCAGCAACACAAAAAACACACATTGAAGTCAAAACTATAAGCACCAGCAATTAATAACACACAACAAACACTGTCTCACTGCATGATGGGAAAGGATGCACTTCAGGACACTACAATATTTTTACATTTATTAAAGCAAAAGCAAAAATTATCAATCATGGACAATGTTTTGAGACTCTCCCTAAGAAAGTATTTCATTAATGTTTTTATTTTTCACATATAGGTTTAAAAAAGGAGGGGGAAAAAACAAAATCATTGCAAGTGCTATTTGTAATATTTTAATTCTATTAATAATATTTTTTTGCATGGATGTTAAAGTGGATTAGTCTTTCTGTTCATTAGTTTCTCTCCTGTTTCTGTCAGAGATCCTGCCTGATGTGGGTGCCACACCTGATCTGGTTACAGGAAAGATGATATCCAGATGAGCAGGATGGGAAGGAATGCAAGGAGATCATCTGGATTTCTCAGGCCAGATAAGTGGGATAACATGATCTTTACAGCGTTGTAATTTCCATGCTTGGGACTGAAGGGTTTCCTCTTGGATGGTTGATCGTGCTGGAGGAAACATCTACTGATCTACTGGTATATAAATGCCATGAACTGACTGAACATGACTCTGTGGGTGTAGCACGCTAACAAGTGTGTGCACTGAAAGAATTAGGGATTGTAAATAGGTGTGGGATGAAGTTAGGGCTGAAACAATTAGTTGAGTAACTCGAATAATTTGATTAAAAAATGTTCGAGGCAAATTCTGTGCCTCGAAGCACCGTTTAACATTGTAGTACATATGCCAGGCCTGTGTGTGGCACTGTGCCATCCCCAAGAAAAAAAAACAAAAAAAAACAGAAGAAGACTACAGCACGTGCATAAGCCGTGTCAACGCTAATCAATTTATTGCCAAAAGCTACAGCTTTCCAACATGACACAATAAAATAAAGCCTTTTAAGAGAAAGACAGTCCACACTGATCATCTGAAATAGACTGACTCTGCATTTAAAGTGAAGCAGTGTGTTTGTCTATTTTTTAAAAAAACACATGGTCTGCTCTACGTGGGGAGTGACTATTCGCCCGGGGGCCAGCTGTTGTCTCTCTCTGCCCGGTGTGACGGGCTCTAGTGTGCCTTGATAGAGAGTGGCAACATGACGAGTCGAAGAAAAAAAAAAAAAAAAAGTCACATGACTCATGGTGCCATCTTGGGTTCAAAATAGCGTTCGCTGTTGATCCATCTGCATGTAAATCCAGCTATTTTATTTATTTATTTATTCGCTGAAAATACCAGGTTGTTGTGCATTTGGAAGCACAAACAGACACAAGGGCTTCAAGATGTACAGATTCCCTTCAGATGCGAACAGAAGAAAAATTTTGGAAAATAAAGTCAGCCCTGTGGGATGGAAGCGACGTCATCTTCAAAGCTTTCAGAGGCAAATTTATTGTTTAGTCCCATGTTCAGTAAAACTCACCTAAACTGTCATTGTATAAACCAGATATTCACAGTCACCAGTCAAAAAGTCCCAAAGTTTTTGTATTGTTTTCCATGTAATAAACATTGTATATAACAGAATTTGTACAATGGATTTTTTGCTCACATCGGATAAAATGTCCCGTCCGATCCCACTGTATTTCCATTAAAACCCTTGATTGTGGGATCGGAGTCAAAGTCTGACCATTTATTTCTTTCAGGCTGCAGGCTGCACAGTGAAAGCAGAAAAGTGTCAAATCACAGCCAACTGCGATTTGACACTTTGCTGCTTTCAAACCTTCATCTGCCATCATATTGTAATAGTATTTGCAGTGAACGCTGATTACAAACTGATCAGAAACATCCACAACTTTACAGCAATAAGTCGATAAAAGAGGAAATGTACAGCTTACCTATGATTTGGAGGTGATGATTGCAGAAAGAAAAGCTTGTTGAGGGTCAAATTAGTCCAGAATAAAGCATAATCCAGAGATGGAGAACTTTGTCATTGCATGACACGGAGTTACAGAGCAGCAGCTGCATAAATCAGGCTTTAAATTATTTAAATAAATCATCATAAATTGTAAATGTATGTAAATTTTATAGCTTAACTATTTTTAGATTTATTTTGATAGTACCTGTACCTGGATGTGTTGCTGTATGTGGTTAAATTTTTTTTAAAAATTCTGAAAACATTAAGGGTTCATTCAGTAGTTCAGCACAGTTGGAACCAAAATGGCGCCATGTTCTGAGGTGAAGCCACTCTCCAATCAAAGCACTCTAAGGGGCGCAGCACTCCTCTCACACCGGGCAAGTCACAGCTCCATCCCAGCCACACTGACAAACGGTTTCTGAAAGAAGATCCTCTCAGCAGAAGTCCACTCTTTCTTCTATGTTTTGCTCAGACTCACACTGAGTGTTTTGCTTTTTAATTTTGGCATTTTGGGCAACACACAACGCTTCACAAACACTGTAACTTAAATAAAATAATAATGATAATGATAAGAAAAAAAGCTGACTGTGATGCTTGCAGGTTCAACCTCCAGCTGAAATGCATCTGCTGAATCGCAGAGGGGAGAGAGAGAGAAAAAAACAAAAATCACACAGGGACCCAGTCAACAAACCTTAAAAAAAAAAAATAAAAAATAAAAAAAAACACTCAAAAATTGTTAGATTTTACAAGCTGAAAAAAACAAAAACAAAACAGAAAGCCACATCCCATCGACATTTCAGCAAAATGTCAAGACTCTGGCGCAGCGACATTGTGCCATTGCTTAGGGAGAGCCCGGGACTATTGATGTTTAAAAATGCAAAAGTACTTTTTATCCGATTACTCGATTAATCGCCAGACTAATCAATAGAATACTCGATTACTAAAATAATCGATAGCTGCAGCCCTAGATGAAGTCATGCTACATTGTGTCTAAATGGAACTCTATTTGCATTGAGATGTGTGCAGCGCTGGAATATTTGGGCTCAAGAACTTGGTTTGCAGGTCGTGGGAGCCTTTTATGGGGAGGCTGGTGATGCATCAGTGCTGTGGTGTGAAACATCTTATTTTATCCACTGATCTCGTATCACAATCACTCACTTGATAGCACTATTATGTTAAGATGCAGCGCTGCATAAATAAATTGGTCCGAATTGAATTTGGTACTATCGTTGTTTCTGTGATTATAATGGGATTTTACAGGCCCATGGCCACTTTGTTCTGCCCTGATGCAGAGTGAACAAATGTGATAAAACATTTTCATTTATTTTATAATGGTTGGTTGAATTTTTCACCATTGTAGCATATTAGCATGTGAATGTTTTTCTTAGATATTTTACACACAGACAACTATCCTGATGTTCCCAGTCATCTCATTTGAATGTAAGATCCACTGACACAAATATGCCAACGCAAAAATCAGTGATGGTAAAACAGTCACTTTACACAGCAAAGCTGTTTAAGATCTGTTTGCTTAAAATATTTGCTCATATTCACATTTCAGGTCATGTCAGGTCTGGGAGCATGCTCCTGTACAAGCCCATCCCTACATCTTGAAAGTAGCTAATCATCCATCTGCTGCAGCCAGGTGAGATGTGGGTGTGTCTTGGCCTTCCACAGCCACTGGGGTCCTCAACAATGAGGAATCTGCATGCCACACCATGCCCAGTGAAATACACCATGTGGGCAAAATATCATAGCTGACACTCACACACTATGGAAGTCACAGAATCACATTTCTACAATATTTATTATGTCGCAGGATTGGAAGCCAGCCCTTCATTGCTACTTACTTAAAAAAAACAAAAAAAAACAACAACAACAACAAAAAAAACAGGTTGTAAAAGTGATTATTTTGAAGCATATGTGTCTTGACATCTGCTGCATTGAGTTTCTCCACTCGATTTTGTACTTTTTTTTATACAAAGTGGATATTTGTATGATACAGTATTCGGTTGTCCACATGTGGCATCCAATACCAAACCACTGTATTCATACAGCATCCAATAACAAATCACTGTAACCATTCAGCATCCAATAATAAAAAAAACACTTATCATTTGGCATCCAATAAAAAACAAAACAAAACACTGTAATAATTTGGCATCCAATAAAAAAATAAAACAAAACACTGTAATCATTTGGCATCCAATAAAAAAAAAAAAAAAAACTGTAATCATTTGGCATCCAATAATAAATAAATAAATAAATAAACAAACACTGTAATAATTTGGCATCCAATATAAAAACACTGTTATTTGGCATCCAATAAAAAAAAAAAAAAAACACTGTTATTTGGCATCCAATAAGAAAACACTGTTATCATTTGTCATCCAATAAAAAACACTTATCATTTGGCATCCAATAAAAAAACACTGTAATCATTTGGCATCCAATAAAAAAAAAAATACTGTTATCATTTGGCATCCAATAAAAAAACAGTGTTATCATTTGGCATCCAATAAAAAAAAACACTTATCTTTTGGCATCCAATAAAAAAACAGTGTTATCATTTGGCATCCAATAAAAAAAAAAACACTGTAATCATTTGGCATCCAATAAAAAAACACTAATCATTTGGCATCCAATAAAAAAAACAAAACAAAAAAAAACAAACAAACAAACAAAAAAAAACACTGTAATCATTTGGCATCCAATAAAAAAACACTGTGATTACCACCAGATAAGGAGAGACAGCGTGGTGTCAAAGCTGCACAGGAGGCACTTGTCTAGTTTAAATAAGAATGAGTGCCTACTGATAAGAGCCTTTTTAAAGCAGTCTTTCTCAAGGATTTTTTTATTCATAAGAGCAACCACTCGACTTATAAATTTAAAAATAATGCAAGTTTCAATCAAGAAGATAGAAATTAAAGAAAGCCTCGTATCTAAAATCTCATCAGCAAAGACACAACGGCGACGAGATAAAGCATTTGTCATTAACCCGACACCGTGTGGCCAAAATCTGCATTGCACGCTAGCTTAAGTTAATGCTAGCCACATAAAACGAAAAATTAAACAAGCGTGGATTTATTACAAATAAAGAACTATAACACGACTTACCAGCGAAGCCAAAGACCTCCGTTGATCAGTCATGTTTACTCTTTACTCATGAAGAGGATTTTAGGCACTTCCGTTAGCCTGCCGAGCGAACGGCTAGCAGAGTAGCTTCGTAAACAAAGCTTAAAAACAGACTCTTCTTTGCCTACTTCATCTATAATGCAACGGAACCTTTAGTTCAGGTCGGGACGCCAAAAACAGACTACTGTGCCACTAAGTGCTGCGTTCACGGTGAAAGCCAGCGTTGCACTGTAAACTCCACTTCACTGAAAAGATTTAATTTTGTGTTTTTGTTTTTAGTGTGGAAAAGCTGAGTTCACGTGAACGTATCGCGAGACAAATTCCCCCAACCCCCCGAGGTCTCGCGTGCCCACATAAAATAAAATTGATTCATAAAAATAAAAACACACATCATAAGAACGGGCATAGCCGTGATCAAGTGAAATTAATATCCATAATAATCCACATAATATAAATATAATATAATATAATATAATATAATATAATATAATATAATATAATATAATATAATATAATATAACTCTTGGTAAATGAGAATGGAAAAAGAGATGGTTGCTTGATTTGGAAATTTCTAAAAAAAAAAAAACGTTTTTTGATAATGGTAGTAGATTTTTTTTTTAAATAACTGAGTGACTGTTTTTTATTTGGGCAGTAAAATTATATATAAAAATCTAGAAATACTTTTAAAAATCAACTGTAGAGGATAAGAAACCTTCCAACATAGGATTAGTGTTAAAAGATATTGATAGTAAACAATATATGACTAATTAAAAAAAAAAAAAAAAAGATTAATAAAAATCTAATAAAAACTGACTAATGAAAGGCATCATAAATCTGATGAAACCCTGTGTGCTCTGAACTTCCTTCCTTCCTTCCGTTTATGACTTTTTTGTGACTCCATCATGACACCACGTATGCAGATCAATCACAAATCTTTTGCTGATCAGTATAAACTTCAGATCATCTCTCTCGCCTCATTGGTTGCAGAGATATTCCAGAAAATATGCTTGACACTATGCTTTTCTTGACCTTTGTCCAATCATCTCCAAAAGTTAATCATCTCAAGATATTTGTGCAAGAAATATTTCCACTAAATCTGGTGAAAATCTGTCCTGCTGGTTTTTCGCTTTGTTTTGTTTGTTTGTTCTACAGACAAACACACACAGGGCTGACTACAAAACCATGCTTCCCCAGTGCACAGCATAATAGGAAAATAACTACTCAATAAAATTAAAGTGGATGGACTGTGCAAAATCTATTTTTATGTAGGTGTTGCAATTAAATGTGGTTGAAATTTCATGTTAACATACTCACAGTTACACACATTTCTGACTGTGCTTGTAAAAAAAACCAAAAAAAAAAAAAAACCTGTTAATCCCCTTTTCTATAAGGTACATTTATGCATGAAATGTCTTGTTTTATGCTTTAGTGACATATGTCACAGACGTTGACAGGTGAGACACACCTGTGGGGGTGAGTGCTCCTCTGTGTGGTGCGGCATTAATGCAGATAGGTCAGTTAAATTTGTTTTCTTTTAGAACATGCCCAAAACTTTCCAGAGCTCAGTCAGTCTTACGGTTGTCTTGGCTGCGTGGCGCAACATGGCCATCTGGCGTACAAAGTGCTTTACCATGACACGTCACAATCACCCATTCACACACAGTGATGACAGGGTGCTGCCATGCAAAGGGGCTCCGCTGCATACCGGGATCAGGTGCTTGCTCAAGGGCACCTCAGTGGGTTTGTTGAGTGAGTCTGAAGGTGAGAAACATAAATCATAGAAGAGAGACGGTCTGAACGCTCTCCGAGTGCAGCTTTTAGCTGTTTGTTTGTCTGTCAGCTGGATATCTCACAGAGACATAGATGCATTTCAATTAATTTTGCTGGAAAGGTCAGCCTCAGGTCACGGAAGAGCTGATTAGATTTGAAGCAGATTGTAATTTTTCTTTTCCTAGAATGTCTCACCTTGATTCAGGTGTTATTTTGTGTGGCAGGTTCTTCTTCCTTCCTGCTGCTGTTACACTGCACAATCAGTACTGCTCGAAGGAAGTCTATATGTTTATTTATGTATATTCCAGGTCAACACTGACTGAACTTGTATTACTCACTGCATTTATGCATTTCTGTTCCGCTTAGAATGTACGTAGTATTTCTCTGTTTTTCATTCTCTTGATTTGCCACGCCTAGGGAAATTACATTTGTCTTCTATTCGCACATTTCACTTTGCCCAGCGGCCGCACAATTTTAATAATACTGCTGCTGCAATGCTGCAAATTTTGGGAACTCATAAAGGAGTATATTGTCTTATCTTATTACTGTGTGTGTGTGTGTGTGTGGGTGGGGGGGGGTTTGTACCGCTATCTTTGTGGGGATCATCGTGAGTAGAGGACCTCTTTCTTTAGTGAGGACCATTTTGGAAAGTGAGGACATTTAGGGCGGTCCTCACAAGATTTTAAAAGAAAAGACTTTCAGAGGCTGTAAAAATGCTCCTCTCAAAGTGATTCTTCAAAATCTGAGGTGAGAACTTGACTTTGACAGACATGTAGAGTTTAAGTGCAGTATCAGTTTATTTCTAAACATAGCAGAAAGGGTGGTTCTCACTCACAATATGCGTGTGTGTGTGTGTGTGTGTGTGTGTGTCTTTAGACAAGATAACTCAAAAAAAAAAATGGCTGGATTAATTTTCTTCTAACTTGGTAGGAATATTCCTGAGATAGTTTGTCTACAGATGATTTGATTTTGCAGTAATTTGTACAAAGTTTAAAAGGTCAAAATCATGGAAAACTTGTGTCTCTCCCCCCCCAAAAACAGCCTTTTTTGTATATCTCGACAACCAAAAAGTCCAGACAAATTAATCTTGGTCAGAACGTGACTTGGATAGACATCTAGAGGTGAGTAAATTTTGTAGTAGTTTAGACAAAGGTTAAAGGTCAAGCTTATGGCAATATGGTAAAAACAACCACTTTTTTCTTTTTTTTTTTCTCTGTCTCAACAAACAAAAATTCTAGATGGATTAAACTTTGTGAGAACATTACTTGGAGAGTTATCTTGAGGCGTTTAGGATTTTGAGTTGTTTGTTGAAAGGTCAAGGTCATCTGAAAAACACCTTTTTTGTCTATGTCAAGTGACTAACAAGAAGCCTAGATGGAGTAAACTTGAGAGGACATTACTTGGATAGATATCTAGAGGTGTTTAGATTTTTGGACTTGTTTAGTCAAAGGTCAAAGGTCAGGGTCATGGAAAACATGGTCTGAAAATACTTTTTTTGTTCATCTCCACAACCAAGAAGCATAGATGGATGAGCTAAAGCATATATTGATCAGCAAAATAACTGTGATAGTTTGGTATGCATGACTTCACAACAAAGATAATGTCACATGATGAAGTCATACGCAGTTAAAAACTCCTTTACGTTTATATTTTGGTGTGGGGAGCTTGCAGGGTGTGCATTAGCCCTCTGATGCCTTTCATTTGTATGTTTGAGAAACAGTGCACAACGCGTCCTCTGAGTTCCCTCTAGTAATAATAAATAAGAAATTATGATAAATCCACATCTGGATTCACCTCAGAATTTCCTTTTCTTTTTGACCCAAGTCCTACTTCGAAGCAAAATGTCCATTTATTGCTTCTGCAACCTTTAGAATTATGCTCTTCAAATAGACAAACTGAAGCACACGTTTCATCCTTGGCTGGGGAACTTTATTTCAGCTCAGTAAAAGCAGCAGTGGGTAGACCTTGGCTTTGCTCCATCTCTGTCTTGTCTGGCTTTTTCAATTCATTATCAATACACAAGTTTTTCAAAGCCACCAGCTTAATAAATAAAAGCGCTTTATTGTATAACAAAGCACAGTTCTCTTTGTCCTTTTCAGCATTATGACTTTCATAAAATAAATAAATAAATAAAATAACATTTAAATAAAAGATGGACACATTCAGACATTCATAAAATATCTGGAAGGACTTCAAAAGAAAAATCTAAATCTTTCAAGGTACAGGAAACGTCCGCCTGTTTTTGTCTCTTATCTCAAATCCCCCAAAGTCAAGACTGCTTTGAGTCAAAAAGCTTTTCCAACAAGCATAACGTGTGCTGGATCTGCTCTGGTGTCAGGTCGCTGAGGTCAGACAGCTCCTCTGGAATCGGCCTTTTCCTCGTGTGGCCTGCCTCGCTGCTGCCTCGGGCCGGCGCGGTGTGGATGCCCCGCAGCCGCGTCTGCAGCCACTCGCGACGCTCCTGCGCCTGCTTGTGCTGCCTGAGGTTGTGCATAAGCTGAACCTCACTCACTGTCCTTTTTCTGTGCACAAAATCAGAACAGAGACATCAGCCGTGCTTTTTCAATAAATATCTGTATTAAAGTTCATCCATGTGAACTCGGTGCTGAATGACCTCAGGGCTCGACTGTCGCAGAGCGAGGAAAGGTTGATGAAGCACAGAGAGATGAAGACAAGTTTACAGCTGAGCTTTTGCATGATGACCTGCAGGAAAATTATATTTTCTCAAAATCACGCAAATGATTGAATCATTCATTGCATGAAATTTCCTGCAATAATTAATATTATTATTACACATTTTCAGATCTTAAAAGCCTCATAAGTGATGCTGCATTAAAAAGCAACATAAAAAGTGATTAAAGTGGAAGAAGTTGAACGTACCTCTGGAGTTGAGAGCAGAGGTCCAGGCTTGCTGTGTCAGTGGTGTACAGTGAAGTCAGCTCAGTTTTGTGGATTCTCCTGTCAGTTATAAGTGGACTCTGAGGGCCTTTTATAGCTCTCTGGCCTGGCCATTGATGAGCTGCTTTCATTACTGCCGTTGATGTCACACCTCCAGCGTGTGGAGGGGGAACAAGAGGAATGACAACACCTCGGGCTTTCATCGCCCTCATACCAGAACAAACCAATGGCTTTTGCATTTTTCAATCCCAACAACCGCAGCAGCACTGCACATGCACGCACGTGCACGTGCACGTGCACACACACACAACAGATATGGAGGCCTTTATTTGCATTTTTCGGTCAAAAAAAAAAAAAAAAGAAACTGCGCTGTTGGTCCAACTAACTAATTTAAACAGTGCCTTGAAATTAGTATTGAAATATAAAGTTTAAAGGTGTCATATTACACTTTTTTTGTTTGTTTTTTGCAAACTTAAATAGTTTGGCCGGTATCTTAAAAAGCCTTTATTAATGTCTGGAACCAAAACACCAACAGACACTGACATGATGTACAGTATCCAAAAGTTAAAAAAAGTTTCCTGTTCTGTAAAAATTAACTGTTTCTGTGGCTGTTGCTTTAAATGAAAAGGTTCTGCTACTTGCCACGCCCCTTATGCCGTCAGAGCAGTCATCATGGCCTCCCACAGTATGTGGGTGTGGCACACAGTGGGACAAATCAGCCCATTGATGTATTCTATACAGAGCCAGCGGGACACCAAATATGGACTTCCTGAACATATCTCACAGAAATATAAAATAAACTGTTTCTTGCATAAATTTCATTTATAGCAAAGGATTTTCTATATGCAGTGAACTGAGGACCTGAAGGCTGTATAACACCAAATCCACAATATATGTATTGTTAATTCTACTGCGTTTATTTATTCATTTTTATTTATTGCACAACAGAATCCCTGTAAAAGTTCAACTATTTTTTATTTTTTGAAATTAATTCATTAATTTTGTGTGTGGGACAGGGATTGAATTACACAACATGTGTAACAACTTTATGTAATAATTAGTAAAAAAAAAAAAAAAAAAAAATACTAATCAACAAGTGAAAAACTAAGGGTAATTTTTAACCTGCACAAATTTAGCCCAACTTGACTTTAATTACAAAAATTATCGACCAGCAATCCAGACATGTTGAACCAAAGCATTTTAAATGCACTGGGGCAACACAGTTGCAAACAACTGTTTGCAAATTTGGCTGGATAAATGCATATAAAATGTGAATGTGGTGGCATGGTTCATCCAAGCGAGTTTGTGGAGGGAGGCGGTACCTTAGAGGTTAGAGACTTGTGACCAGGGGATCATCAGACAGGAAAACCATAAAAATGTTCTTGAGGAAGGTCCTTATTCCATAAATTGCTCCTGGTGTGCAGTTGAGCATCTTACATGGCAGCACACTTCTGGAAATCAGTAATCCACATGCGGGATTGGGAGCGCCAAAAGGTCTGTGTTTACAGAACGTGTTCTGGCTACTGGTGAAGGTCTGCAGTTTTCTCATTGTGATCCATTTATCATTGTTATTTTTATCTTGTGCACCTCTGCAAAATAAATACTGTGAATACAGTGTATTGGGACTGGAAGAAAGTAAATATCTGGATGCTTGATACTATAACTCACCTGAGACCGGTTCACTTTTGATGTCGCCGCCTCCTTTTTCTGTAGCAAAACAAGAGGTTTTGATGAAATAACTGACATAAAGATGCACATGTGAAGAGTCCATTTACAAAATGAGATACTCATACATCCATTTGCTTTGTTTTCAGGTAAACATGATTTTTTTTTTTTTTTTTTGCTTGTTTTGAGAAAATTAATTTAGAAATATTCCAATAAATTATGGTATAGAAATGTACTTAATCACTTTTTAACATATATTAGATCAAAATCCTGTTTAATTTTTTGGAGGTTTTTATGGCCAAAAATGGTGGCACGGCGGCTTAGTGGTTAGCACTAATGCCTCACAGCAAGAAGGTTGTGGGATTGCTTCCCGGCCTTTCTGTGTAGAGTTTGTAATGTTCTCTCTGTGCCAGTTTCTTTCCACAATAAAAAAAAACATTCCTATTTAGAGTCTCCTCCTTCCTCTACCCCTGACTAAGCATCTGTACATCTGGAGTTGGTCCCCGGGCACCAGACTGAGGCTGCCCACTGCACCTAGTAGTTGGATTGTGTTTAACTGTAGTTAGGATGGTTCAATGCAGAGGACAAATTTTGTTGTATATGTGTACAATAACAATAAAGGCTATATTATTATTATAAAAATGACTTTTGCTGTCACAACATGGTACACGTGAATCAACATTATTTCCCCAAAATGCTACATATCATGGCTGAAAAGGATGTAACTCTTTTTGTAGGGAACTAAACACGGCACGTATCAATTGAAGCAAAATTTGCATTCAAAAATCACCAACAAACATTACACCAATTTTGGCGTCTCTTCACTGGCTTTCTGTCCCTGTGAGATCAGATTTTAAGGCTCTCCTACGAGCCTATAAAATTGTTCACAGACTGGCACCTCCCTACCTAGCTGACATAATTAAACCTTATGTACCGGCCTGGGCTTTGCGTTCTCAGGGTGCAGGACTACTTTGTGTCCCTAGGGTGAATAAAAAGTCTGCAGGTCATAAAGCTTTCTCTTATCGTGCCCCTGTTTTGTGGAATGATCTCCCTGCATCAATAAAACAGTCAGATTCTGTGGAGACTTTCAAGTCCAGACTTAAGACGCACTTATTTTCCCTTTCATATGGCTAGCATACTGGCATAGTATGTTATTATGCTTTTTACTTTTTTACTCTTTTACTATGCTTTTTAATCTTTTAAATAATTTAATTTTATTTTGTTTTCTGAATTGTTTTGTGTGAAGTGCCTTGAGGTGACTCTGTTGTGATATGGTACTATATAAAATGAATAAATTGAATTGAATTGAAGCATCTTGTTTTGAGTGACAAAATTAATAACATGTTTTGGCAGTAGTAATTTTTTTTAATTTTTTTTTTTGAAAAATAGTGTTTAACACATTTTAGAATTAATCTAGGCAACAATTATTAAAAAAATATCTATTAAAAAAATTCCTTGAGTATTCCTCAGTGCAAAATGTCACTTTCCCAAATTCAATGAGATACATTTTCTTAGTTTAGAGAAAATCATGATTTTCTTTGTCTTTGTTTTGATGAAACAAATTTTTATATTGCAGTAAATTATGGAATAGAAATGTACTTCATCACTTTTTAACACATATCAGATAAACTAAAATAATAATAAAAAAAAACTTTAATTTTTGGAGATGTTAATGGCCAAAAATGACTTCTTCCATCAAACAGCTGTACAGCTGTACATGTGAATCCATATTGTTCCCTCAACATGCTACATATCCATGGCTGAAATGGATATAACTTGTTTTATAGGGAAATAAACTCAGCACTTGTCTAATTTGGGAACCAAGCCAAAATTCACATTAAAAATGAATGAAACGTGTTGGTGACAGTAAATTAATATTTTTGAAAAATGGCATTTATCTGATTTTGGAATTAAACTTTTCATATGCAACGGACAGGCAGCAGTTATTAGAAGAGATGCATAAAAAATCAACCTCCAAGTCTGGTTTTGGAAAATTCTTTCAATGAGAAACTGTAAGTCATTGCAAAATGTTACTTTCCCAAGCTCCTTTTTTTAGACTGTTGAACGTCCCCATAACATTTTAGATTTTTCATGCCTTTTGCCGTTTCTGTAAACTCACCAGATCTAGTCGTGACATTTTCTATCGGACTCCCAGTCTGGCTCTCAACAATAGCACTCACATTAGGATGGATTCATGACACTCACTGACCATTAACAAGCTTCCCTGGTTACATCCACATGTTACCCAAGAATTAATAACGTTTTCATGAGTTAACCTCCCAAAAGGGCTCCAACAGCAACCTGACGTCAGAGAAAACATCCTGAATCACACTAAATGGGAGTTCTGATGGGGGTGGGGGCTTTCCAGTGGGTGATGTCATCATTACTAAGGTCATGAATGGCGTGTGGGTGTTTGTGGGAGTTTGTATTTGTGTTTATGGGTCAATTGCTGACCATCTGAAGGATCACAGTCAGACAGACTCAGTTCATTCAATAAAAACAAAATAAAATCAAACCTGTTGAGAATATGACTTGAGTTAGTGTTTCCAGATGACTGGTCAAAAGTCAAGGTCAAGCAAAATATCACCCAAAAACATGTTTTTCATTATATCTTTGCTACCAGTATGGCTACCGATTTGATCAAATTCTCATATTAATCGGTAAAATAGTTGTGATACATTCGTATAAGTAACTTCATGATAAAATCACATAGAAGTCATAATATGAAGTCATGGGGGGGAAAAATGTTGCTCAACTACGTGTGGTCTCTTGAAGCTTAAACTGCATGTACTGCTGACAATAAATAATAATTCATGAGGACCAGGAATGGGATGCATTCTCTTAATGATTGATGGAAATGAAATCCAAGACATAATCAATCACTCATCTGCAGAAAACTGGCTGTAAAAGTGATGATTTCTGTAAAATCTAATTGTTATATTTCTGCTCACTGACAGGGGTAATATCCAACACCATTGGAAAGAGCTGGTCTGCCACTGCAACTGACACTGCCGCCATATGCCGACTGTTGGAATGACCAAACTAGAAGTAGGTGTATCCACCCACGGAGATCTGGCCACTTCTGGGTCTTCGCACTTCTGCAATGTGGAGTTTTCCAAGGTCCCTCGACAGCAGTGGAAGATAGCCATCCTTGCGAAGTGAAAGGATGTTCTAGGTGCCCACCCGCATGAGCTGCTTCAGGTTTGGACCTGCGTGCCACCATGCAGTGGATGTCCCCTCAGCATAGCACCAGCAAAGACCAGACCATTGGGGCGTTCCTGTAGTTTCTTCTTCTCTGGAGATGAGGCTCCAAATGGCTTCCCCCCATCCACTACTTAATGCTACCTTCCAGTGAAAGACAGTAGCAGAGTTACTCCCTCGGCGAGCAGAAAGAGGAGTCTTTCTTTTCTTGTCTTGGAACTGGTGCCAGATGATTTTACGGTGGCTGAAGTACGAGTCCTACTGTCAACCCCTACAGGGATGAACTGTAGGCTCAAGGACCACCTACAGGTCCGGATGCAGAACCATACTTCTAGATGCAGAACCATAAGGTCACTGGACAGAGGTGTTTGGCGATGCTGATACCTTTGCAGGCAAACAAAGGATGTCTTTGGTACGTGGTGACTCTGAAAGATCCTTGGATACTGCTGGACTTTGTATCAAACGAGCGGTTAGTAAGCGAGGTTAGGATGAGGAGGATCACTTGCATTGTGAGAGAGTGTCAGCTGTGACATTTTGGTCATGCGGATCCATTTCATGAACTAGCACGCAGGTGTCTGAGTGTTGAGGACCCCAGTAGCTGGAGAAGGTCAAGAGGATGCCAACATGCCACCTGGCTGCAGCAGCTAGATGGGTGTTTTAGAGATGTGGGAATGGACCAGTTGTCTGCCTGGGTAGTTGCCATCCAGGACTCAAGGCAGTTCTGTCGTGTTGTGGGCATGGCAAAGCGCAGCACCAGCACATGCTCCCAGACTCGTATATAGTTTGTCCAATTACTTATGAGCAGATTCACTCATGTTGGAAGAACGAGCAGCCTTGAAGCAGAAAATGGTCAAATAAGTTTGTTGTTTATTATTTATTATTTAGATTTTCAAATCTCTTTGTTGTGTTTGAATAATTACCTCCACCAACTGATGGAAGAAGCAGAATTACATTTGTGGAGGGAGAGCAAAGGTCATGTGGTCACTCGTCTGTCTGTCTCTGGTCATATTGATTACAATTTAATTTTGTGGTGGTGGTTTATTGGTTCCTTTATCTGTCTCTTTGTGGTTCTCGGGTGGCACAGTAGCTTAGTGGTTAGCACCGTTGCATTACAGTGAGAAGTTCCTGGGTTAATTTCCAACCTGGACCTTCCTCTGTGGAGTCTTCATGTTCTCCCTGTGTTTGCGTGGGTTCCCCTCCAGGTGCTCCAACTTCCTCCTGTTTCCAAAGACATGCAGGTTTGGTGAATCGGTGACTTTGAATTAACCGTAGCTGTGATTGAGAGTGTGACTGCGCCTGTCCACATGTGTTGACTCTGCGATAGACTGGCAGCCTGACCAGGGTGTGTACCCCGCCTCTTACCGGTTCCATGCTCCAGCCACCCCCACTCTCGCCCCTGTGACCCTTAACTGGAAAAAGCGAGTTCAGAAAATGGATGGATGGATAGTTGGTTCCTAAAATACCCACAAAGATCAATACTGTACATATTTTAGTGACAGAATTCCGACTTTTATCTCAGTTTGCCTTATAATGTTAAAAAGACTCACAAATTTAAAATGCCTCCTGCTGGTTGACTATGTTGCACTAGAAGTACAATCTGTGCATTTGTATCTGGCTCTGTCCCATATTCTGCCTTTCCAGTGATGATGCCATCTTGCATTGTGGTGTATTTGACTTTCTGATGAAGCTGAGTTGGATTCCTACTTGCTGCGTTGCCTTTGCATGCCATGGATAGCATGTTCAACATGTCGACGGCATGAGGTCATGAGAATGGAAAAGGAGAGGATCCTAAGCTGAGGTCAGAGGTTGATGTGTTGGACACGTGTCATCTAAACAGACTGTGACCACCGAAGTCTGTAATAACATCACAGGAAGGCAAAGAGAGGTCAGCATCCTGGAATCACCAAAAAGAACTCCAATAATGACACACATTTGGATTAGTACCAGGGAATTTTGAAGGATAACCAGTGAGTGTTTAAGGACTACATTCTGTTGATTCAGAAGACATCCTCTATCACCCACAGTGCTTTGTTTTCCAGTGATTAAAATTATGCATCTCCAAACTTAATGGTATTTATTTCAGATCAGGCCATCAGTAGGGGTGGTGGCCAAGTGGTTAGTGCACTAGGTTTCAATATGGAAGGCAGTTCAAACCCCACACCTGCCACATTTCTCCATGTAATGAGGAGGCAGTAAGGGTGTCCAACCTAAAGCCTGTGCAGATCCACCTTAGATTTGCTGTAGCAAGCCAAGGGCAAAACAAGGGAATGGCTGAAGGGACTTACTTTTTCTGGCCAGACCATGTTTTATAAAACTTAACTTTACAAAAGGGTGGACTAAATGGTATTCTTTAATGCAGTAAAATGCATTTATGAACAGTGCATAAAGAGTTAACTGTGTATAGTAATCATTTATTAATGGTGCTGACATTAGTTAATGCAGTAATAAGCGTTTATTTGCAGTGCATAAAGAGTTAACTGTGTATAGTAATCATTTATTAATGGTGCTGACATTAGTTAATGCAGTAATAAGCATTTATTAACAGTGCATAAAGAGTTAACTGTGTTTAGTAATCATTTATTAATGATGCTAACGTTAGTTAATGCAGTAATAAGTGTTTATTTGCAGTGCATAAAGAGTTAACTGTGTATAGTAATCATTTATTAATGGTGCTGACGTTAGTTAATGCAGTAATAAGCTTTTATTTGCTGTGCATAAAGAGTTAACTGTGTATAGTAATCATTTATTAATGGTGCTGACGTTAGTTAATGCAGTAATAAGCTTTTATTTGCTGTGCATAAAGAGTTAACTGTGTATAGTAATCATTTATTAATGGTGCTGATGTAAGTTAATGCAGTAATAAACATTTATTAAGAGTGCACTAAGAGTCAACTGTGTTGATGTTAGTTAATGAAGTAATAAGCATTTACTAACAGTGAATTAAGCATTAAATGTGTTTAGTAATCAATTATTAATGGTGTTCATGCTAGTCAATAAAGTAATAAGCATTTTTAACAGTGCATTAAGCATTAACTGTCTTTAGTAATAAATGATTAATGATGTTATTGTTAGTTAATACAATAACAAGCATTTACTAACAATGAATTAAGAGTTAACAGCATGTAGCAACCATTTATTAATTTGTTGATGTCCGTTAGTGCAGCAATAAGCATTTACTAACAGTGCATTAAAAGTTAACTGTGTTTAGTAATAAATTATTATTATTATTATTATTATTATTATTTCATTTAATTTATTTAATTTATATAGCGCCAAATCACAACAAAGTTGCCTCAAGGCGCTTCACACAAGTAAGGTCAAACCTTACCAACCCCCAGAGCAAGCATACAGACAACAGCGGTAAGGAAAAACTCCCTCTGAGGAAGAAACCTCAAGCAGACCAGACTCAAAGGGGTGACCCTCTGCTGTAAATGAATATACAGGAAATGTTGCCAATGCACAGGACAGGAGGGCCTCAGAAAACACACACCACACCCATCTCTGGATGGAGCTGCACTTCAAACAGAGAGAAAAACAAACAGAATCAGGCATCAGAAAGACAACAAATATAGTATAATTTGTCAGCATTAAACAACAAGAAGAACAAAAGAAATACTAAGGTGATCGCCGGCCACTAGCCCTAAACTTCAATAAAAGACCCAGAATTTAGATAAAGTTGAAGCCGCGGCCCACTCCGTTTCTTAATAAAATGAATTTAAAAGAGCAAAAAGCTTAGCAACATACTATGTCAGTATGCTAGCCATATGAAAGGGAAAATAAGTGTCTTAAGTCTGGAGAAAGTCTCTACAGAATGTGACTGGTTTATTGACGCAGGGAGATCATTCCACAGAACAGGGGAATGATAAGAGAAAGCTCTGTGACGCGCAGACTTATTATTCACCTTAGGAACACAAAGTAGTCCTGCACCCTGAGAATCCAAAGCCCGGGCCGGTACGTAAGGTTTAATTAGGTCAGCTAGGTGGGGAGGTGCCAGTCTGTGAACAATTTTACAGGTTAGTAGCAGAACCTTAAAATCTGATCTCACAGGGACAGGAAGCCAGTGAAGAGACGCCAAAATGGGTGTCATGTGGTCAAACTTTCTGCTTTGTGTCAAAAATTTGGCAGCAGTATTTTGAACCAATTGGAGAGTCCTAATGCTGGACTGTGGTAAACCAGAAAACAGAACATTGCAGTGGTCCAATCTAGAAGAGACAAACGCATGAATCAGGGTCTCAGCATCAGCCATAGACAGGACGGGATGAATCTTCGCTATATTTCAGAGGTGGAAGAAAGCAGTCCTCATAATATCTCTAACGTGGGGGTCAAAGGACAACGTAGGATCAAAAATTACCCCAAAGTTTCTCACTTTGTCAGTGTGACGTATGACACACAAGCCTACGGTAAAAGTTAAATGGTCAAATTGATGCCAGTGTCTCACTGGACCAAGAACCATCATTTCAGTCTTGTCAGAGTTTAAAAGTAGGAAGTTGGTAGACATCCAGATTTTCACTGATGCAAGGCAATCTTCTAAAGATTAATCATCAGTTATACATGCCATTTATTAATAGTGTTGATGTTAGTTAATGCAGTAACAAGCACTTACTAACAGTGAATTAAGAGTTAATGTCCTTGGTAATCAATATTAATGGTGTTCATGTTAATTAATAGGCTTACTTGTAGTTCCTAGGGTTTGTAAGAGTAGAATGGGAGGCAGAGCCTTCAGCTTTCAGGCTCCTCTCCTGTGGAACCAGCTCCCAATTCAGATCAGGGAGACAGACACCCTCTCTACTTTTAAGATTAGGCTTAAAACTTTCCTTTTTGCTAAAGCTTATAGTTAGGGCTGGATCAGGTGACCCTGAACCATCCCTTAGTTATGCTGCTATAGACGTAGACTGCTAGGGGGTTCCCACGATGCACTGTTTCTTTCTCTTTTTGCTCTGTATGCACCACTCTGCATTTAATCATTAGTGATCGATCTCTGCTCCCCTCCACAGCATGTCTTTTTCCTGGTTCTCTCCCTCAGCCCCAACCAGTCCCAGCAGAAGACTGCCCCTCCCTGAGCCTGGTTCTGCTGGAGGTTTCTTCCTGTTAAAAGGGAGTTTTTCCTTCCCACTGTAGCCAAGTGCTTGCTCACAGGGGGTCGTTTTGACCGTTGGGGTTTTACATAATTATTGTATGGCCTTGCCTTACAATATAAGGCGCCTTGGGGCAACTGTTTGTTGTGATTTGGCGCTATATAAAAAAAAAAAAATTGAATTGAATTGAATTAACAAACATTTACTAACAGTGAATTAAGAGTTAATGTGCTTAGTAATCAATATTAATGGTGTTCATGTTAATTAATACAGTAACAAGCACTTACTAACAGTGAATTAAGAGTTAACTGTGTTTAGTAATCAGTATTAATGGTGTTCATGTTAATTAATACAGTAACAACTACTTACTAACAGTAAGTTAAGCGTGAACTGTATTTAATCATCATTTATTAAGGATGTTCTGTATCTTCATAAATTATTCAATAATAAATGCAAATTTATACCTTTGATCACGTGGAATTCACTTGATAAATGATTACAAAACACACTTCCGTCTTGACTGTTAATTACTACTTATTACATCATTAATTCATAATCTACCCAGATTATAAAGTGTTTCCAGTTGATGTATTAATTCCTGAGTGATCTTACAAACAAACCAACAATATCAATCACATGTGACTAAAGGTGGGAACAGGGACAGAACAACCTGATTTCTTGTAAGGTGTCAGGAGATCCTGTCATCTGCTCTGCCTCCATGACACTTAATGTTTCTTTTAAATCTCTGAGCTGCTTGGAATAACGTCGTGCTTTGGCTTCTCTGCCGATGCCGTCACATTCTTTCTCCCTCGTAGGAATGAAAGGAGGACACGCCAGGAACTCCATGCAGCTCATGTGTACACAGATCAATGTGAGCTGTAACAATGGTTGGTCGCGTCCTACGCATATGTACAAACCCCATTTAAAAATTAAAAACAAACAAAAATCAATGTGAGACAACATGAAATCATTTTACCGATACTGTGGTCCACTGTAACTTTACATGCACCATGGCTAACATGCACATATTCCATTTCATCTAACATATGCATTAAGTCACTTAAAATGCTGACTTTATTATCACGTAAAGTCGCTGTAAGATAATAGATAGATTTCAGTTTTTTTCACTGTAAACCTGAACAATGTAGGAGAACTCAGAAATAATGAGGCAATCAATTGCCACAAAATTTTTGAGTTTGTAAACTTAAAAGTCTATTGTTTCTAAAGATTATATGTTACTTGTCCCTCATGATTACAATTAAATTAAAGTGTTAATTTAGTAAAAGTAAGACCATTCGGCTGCTCCCTTGTTTTTCCACTCGGGGTCACCACAGCAGATCTGAGGTGGATCTTGCATGTTGAGCTGACACAAGTTTTATGCCTGATGCCCTTCCTGACACAACTCCACATTACATGGAGAAATGTGGCAGGGCTGGGGTTTGAACCGGGAACCTTCTGCACCAAAACCAAGCACACTAACCACTTGACCACCACCCCTGCTAAAGTGCTTGTTAAGTCAACTCAAATATTTTCATACATAATTATTTAATTCTTTTAAGTTGTGCTTAAGTTATTCTTTGAAGTTTTGCTTACTTAATATACAATTAGTTCAAGTCAATCAAAAATTCTGACTTTAATTTACTCAAAAACAAGACCATGTTACGAAAACTTGAAATATTTAAGTAAGTAGAACATTTTCTTAAAACTTTGAGATTAAACTACTTAATCAGTTTACATACACCAAGACTGGAATTCAAGTTTTTGAATGATTTGGCATAATTTAGGGTTAATTAAGGAAACTTCATCTGTATTTAAAGGCTTAAATGTAAGTGAGAGAGAGAGAGAGAGCAAAATATGGATCTCTACAGGTCAGGTTCCTCCCCACGAACCGTCTGAAAAGGATTTCTGGTGCCACAAAGAACAGCACAGTCTTTAACAACAAAATTAGGATCACACAAGTCAATAAGGAAGGAGACCTAACCCAGGAGCGGCCAGAACCCATCCCTGATGAACGCCAGTCATCTCTGACCCCACTCCTTTTAATAAAATTTGAAAGTAATGAAACAGAGAAACACTACAGTCATAAAATGTAAAAACATTGTCTTCAGAGCCAGGCTTGACCTCCATAGAGCCTGAAGCAGGTTCTGCTCAGGGGCCATCCAATCTGACATCAAACCTGGAGAGAACACAACTTAACCTGACTGCTGTTCATTCTTGTTTTTTTTTTGTTTTGTTTTTTTACTTTTTCCTCTTCTTCTCTGTTAAGTCGTAGTATCCCTAAATGGGATATATTGTGAAGGATAATTCTCCTTTGTCCTTTAATTAAGATATTGATACCTGGTCATGATAAGAGGCCTTTGTGTAATTTGTGGGGAGCCAATGAGACTTGGATAGTAGTTGCTATTTTTGAATGGTGATACTTGGCTACCTGTCATAGCATTAATATTTAAAATTTATTTTTGTTTTAATATTTTTTTTGGTGCATTTTGATTGTGGTTTGGAAATACTGAGTTTGAAAGGTATAAGCTGGGGTGCATGTAAACCTATGCCTGAAACTAAAAATATTAGATATTTAGCAGCTAGTATTAAATATCTAAAATGTTTGCACTGTGCTGTTAGATAATATCTGTGCTAATTCCTTATTCTACAACCCCTGACAAAAATTATGGAATCACCGGCCTCGGAGGATGTTCATTCAGTTGTTTAATTTTGCAGAAAAAAAGCAGATCACAGACATGACACAAAACTAAAGTCATTTCAAATGGCAACTTTCTGGCTTTAAGAAACACTACAAGAAATCAGGAAAAAAAATTGTGGCAGTCAGTAACGATTACTTTTTTAGACCAAGCAGAGGGAAAAAAATATGGAATCACTCAATTCTGAGGAAAAAATTATGGAATCATGAAAAACAAAAGAATGCTCCAACACATCACTAGTATTTTGTTGCACCACCTCTGGCTTTTATAACAGCTTGTAGTCTCTGAGGCATGGACTTAATGAGTGACAAACAGTACACTTCATCAATCTGGCTCCAACTTTCTCTGATTGCTGTTGCCAGATCAGCTTTGCAGGTTGGAGCCTTGTCATTGACCATTTTCTTCAACTTCAACCAAAGATTTTCAATTGGATTAAGATCCGGACTATTTGCAGGCCATGACATTGACCCTATGTGTCTTTTTGCAAGGAATGTTTTCACAGTTTTTGCTCTATGGCAAGATGCATTATCATCTTGAAAAATGATTTCATCATCCCCAAACATCCTTTCAATTGATGGGATAAGAAAAGTGTCCAAAATATCAACGTAAACTTGTGCATTTATTGATGATGTAATGACAGCCATCTCCCCAGTGCCTTTACCTGACATGCAGCCCCATATCATCAATGACTGTGGAAATGTACATGTTCTCTTCAGACAGTCATCTTTATAAATCTCATTGGAATGGCACCAAACAAAAGTTCCAGCATCATCACCTTGCCCAATGCAGATTCGAGATTCATCACTGAATATGACTTTCATGCAGTCATCCACAGTCCACGATTGCTTTTCCTTAGCCCATTGTAACCTTGTTTTTTTCTCTTTAGGTGTTAATGATGGCTTTCGTTTAGCTTTTCTGTATGTAAATCCTATTTCCTTTGTTTCAAGTGACATCTCTCGTGTTGGAGCCATGATTCATGTCAGTCCACTTGGTGCAACAGCTCTCCAAGGTCTGATCACTCCTTTTTAGATGCAGACTAACGAGCAGATCTGATTTGATGCAGGTGTTAGTTTTGAGGATGAAAATTTACAGGGTGATTCCATAATTTATTCCTCAGAATTGAGTGAGTCCATATTTTTTTCCCTCTGCTTGGTCTAAAAAAGTAACTGTTACTGACTGCCATAATTTTTTTTCTTGATTTCTTATAGTGTTTCTTAAAGCCAGAAAGTTGCCATTTGAAATGACTTTAGTTTTGTGTCATGTCTGTGATCTGCTTTTTTTCTACAAAATTAAACAACTGAATGAACATCCTCTGAGGCCGGTGATTCCATAATTATTGCCAGGGGTTGTATATTAGTTATCAAGTGCTTGTCTGTTACTTGTTTGGAAGTTTCTGAGAGTTAAGTTTCACTTCCATCATATGTGCAAGTTTCATACACAGGGAGAGCTCCCCCTGTTGGTGAGAGCCAGTAACATTAGAAATGTGAGACTAAACCAAATCCTACTGTGATGCCCACAAGGTATAAAAAGTGTTGTATGACTCATTTTAGGTGCCTTTTCACATGATGAACGCTGTCTGTGAGAGGCCCAGGCCTGACTTGAACTTCAATAAATTCAAAATGAGAAAATGGGGCAGAATCTTAGAGTATTATAGCTGATTTATCGACAGACTTTTCTCTGATGCTTGAAGGTAACAGATTCGGGGATGAAAATCACGGACGCTGTTAACCACAAATGTAAAGATAATGTTTTTTTTTTTCATCAAACCACATGCTGTTACCAAACATCACATTATGTGCAAATAATGAGAAAAGACTTTTGCCCAGTAAATTAACAAACAGATGTTGTGTTTCGTTGCAAAAATTAAACATTTAATTTTTTTGTCAAAACATTTTGGTGCTAGTAAATTGCTAATCACACTTTATTTAGGCCCAAACGCTTTATCACTCAAATGTCCGGCGTTCAAATGAGCAGTGAACGTATCACAAGTGATCGGCTCCACTGCCTTCACTGCGCATGCGTCATTTCGGAGCGTCAGAATACTGAATTTATGTGTAAATGATTGTTGTACAAAAGGTTCAGAAATCTGTCGCTGATATGGAGCTAAATCCAGGCCAAAAATTTTGTAATCTGAAAATAAAAAAAATTGAAAAAATAAATTTTGAAACTGAAAATTCAATGTTTGTTCTTGAATTTTATAATCAAAAAGTAATATTAAAATAAAAATAAGTGTAAGATATATATTTTTCAGTTTAAATATATTTTTAATTCAGCTCTGTAATTATTTTGATCAAATAATTTATTTTCATTCAGCGCAAAGCACAAAAGAGCGAAACACCGAAATGACGCATGCGCAGTGAACGCATCAGATGGTGGGGGGGGGGGGGGGAGGAGCTTTGAGCATCAGACCGCGACGTCGGCACTGTCCCTTTGAAGTCCGCCGACTGCAGCTGGAAAGTCTAACTTTTTAGGTAATGTATTTATTTATTGGATAAAATCTTTTGTCTAATAATATATAACATCAAACACGATGAGTAGGTCAAAAGAACGTGTGAGTTTTTAAGCAGTATAACTTTTTCTTTTTAATTATCTACATCAGAGACGGAAAAGCGGCGAAAACGATGCTAAACCTTTTGGGATTTTCATGTGCCTTTCTGCTTTATAAGTAGTAACTATATATGTAATCTCAGAAAAATGTAATAAATATCTATGTGAAATATGTTGCAAAACTAAATTTCCAGCCTCAGACTTCAGTTTTTTGTTTGTTTGTTTTTTGCATGATATAATATTGTAAGATTTTAAAAATCTTAAATTACCTTTGCCTAAATTTGCACATAAATTCAAACTGGTGTCCTGAGGGCTGGCTGAGGTCCACGTGCCAGAGGTTTATGGTTATATGCCAATAAATATGGCCATGGCACATGTAACTAGTAAAGGTGTTTGCTTATAGATATGACATTTCAAAACCTTTGAAACACCCTTTTTGAATATTTTTTGGAGTCCGCATGAAAATGGAAGATATCACATGCAGTGCTGCCACCTACTGGAAGGTTCAGAAATATACATCAACATCACATTATGAATGGACTGCATGCCCCAGGGTTTGTGACAGACTGCTTCAGCACAAGCATATGCAAAACATTTGCAAAAACAGAAGAAACACTCTGAGCATTGCTGTCACACTTCGTTTGGTTTCATCAGAATTTAATGGCATGCTAAGTTTTCGTGGCTTTAGGACTGATTTCCATACCCTGGTAACACAGTTAGACTCTTATTGGCAACTAACAGCTCACATTACACAGCAGATTTTATTTTAGATTGGTTAGAATTTTGTAGAGAATTTATCTACATGAAGCACATAGAATGGTGATCAAAAGCTAACATTTGACAGTTTGCCTAGTCACTTAATTGTTTTCTTACTTTTGTAGTTGTGTATGCATTACAGTACCCGCCAAAAGTATTCAGGCCCTTGGTATTTCACACTTTTTAATTTGTTCATGCCATTTCAAATACAAAAAAAATTTCTAAAAAGATATTCCTTAAACTCAAACTACAATCAAATCTCTACAACTTGATATAAATGAATTAAAAATCCAAGATGATGGGCTGGTATAGAGGATGATTTTCTGAAAAAGAAGACCTGAAAGTTCAGCTACAATTTGCCAGAAGGTACATCTGAGATGCAGGCATGGATTTGATGTTTTGGTGAAATAAAATCCTCCTGAAGCTGTATAACTGGAGACACAAAATGCAAAACATGCACTATGCACAATTTTTTCCAATCACAGCCACAGAAGCCTATAACTTCTTCTGGGTTGTCTGAGTGTCTTGGTGGCTTTCCTCACTACTCCTTGCACAGTCACTCAGTTTTTGAGAACTGTCTAGGCCACACAGATTTACCATAGATTGCCATACTGTTTATATTTCTTCATAATTTATGTAAATAAAGTCCAAGATATATTCAGTGACATGGATGTATCATCCCCTGACTTGTCTGAAGAAAACTGGCAATAAAACTGATTATTTACAGGTATTAAGAAGACGATGAAGAAAAGGAGGAAAACGTTGCCACGAACAGCGGGAGAAGAAGAAAACTAGAAGTGTGGAAATGAGAGTGGGGACTTTGAATGTTGGTAGTATGACTGGTAAAGGGAGAGAGCTGGCTGATATGATGGAGAGGAGAAAGGTAGACATATTGTGTGTGCAAGAGACCAAGTGGAAGGGACGTAAGAGCGGGAACATGGGCGGTGGGTACAAGTTGTTGTACCATGGTGAGGACAGGAAGAGAAATGGTGTTGGGGTCATTTTAAAGGAAGAGTATGTTAAAAGTGTGTTGGAGGTTAAGCAAGTGTCTGACAGGGTGATGAGTGTGAAGTTGGAAATTGAAGGGGTGATGATGAATATCATCAGTGCATATGCCCCACAGGTAGGCTGTGAGATGAAGGAGAAAGAAGATTTCTGGAGTGTGTTAGATGAGGTGGTGGAGAGTGTGCCCAAGCATGAAAGAGTGGTGATAGGAGCGGACTTCAATGGGCATGTTGGTGAAGGAACAGAGGTGATGAGGAAGTAATGGGTAGATATGGTATCAAGGATAGGAATGGGGAAGGACAGATGGTAGTTGATTTTGCAAAAAGGATGGAAATGGCTGTAGTGAATACCTACTTTAAGAAAAGGGAGGAGCATAGGGTAACATATAAGAGTGGAGGAAGGTGCACACAGGTGGACTACATTCTTTATAGGAGATGCAAGCTAAAAAATCACAGACTGTAAGGTGGTAGCAGGAGAGAGTGTCACTAGACAGCATAGGATGGTTGTTTGTAGGATGACTTTAGAGGTAAAGAAGAAGAAGAGAGTGAGAGCTCAACAAAGGATGAGATGGTGGAAGCTGAAGGAGGAAGACTGTTGTGTGAAATTTAGCGAGCAGGTGAGAGAAGCACTGGTTGGAAGGGAAGCAGTTTTGGACAACTGGAAAAGTACTGCAGATGTGGTGAGGGAGACAGCTAGGGCAGTAATGGGTATGACATCTGGACAGTGGAAGGAAGACAAGGAGACTTGGTGGTGGAATGAAGAGGTCCAGGAAAGCATAAGGAGAAAGAGGTTGGCGAAAAAGTTTTGGGATAGTCGGAGAGATGAAGAAAGTAGACAGGAGTACAAGGAGATGCGGCGTAAGGCGAAAAGAGAAGTGGCAAAAGCAAAGGAAAAGGCATATTGCGAGCTGTACAAGAAGTTGAATAGTAAGGAAGGAGAAAAGGACTTGTACCGACTGGCCAGACAAAGGGACAGCGCTGGAAAGGATGTGCAGCAGGTTAGGGTGGTAAAAGATGCACATGGTAATGTGCTGACAAATGAGGAGTGTGTGCTGAGAAGGTGGAGGGAATATTTTGAAGAGCTGATGAATAAAGAAAATTAGCGAGAGAAAAGGCTGGATGATGTGGCAAGAGTAAATCAGGAAGTACAAGAGATTAGCAAGGAAGAAGTGAGGGCTGCTATGAAGAGGATGAAGAGTGGAAAAGCAGTTGGTCCAGATGACATTCCAGTGGAGGCATGGAAATGTCTAGGAGAGATGGCAGTAGAGTTTCTAACCAGATTGTTTAATAAAATCTTGGAAAGTGAGAGGATGCCTGAGGAGTGGAGACGAAGTGTGCTGGTTCCTATTTTCAAGAACAAGGGTGATGTGCAGAGCTGATGTAACTACAGAGGCATAAAGCTGATCAGCCACAGCATGAAGTTATGGGAAAGAGTAGTAGAAGCTAGGCTTAGAAAACAGGTGAAGATCTGTGAGCAGCAATATGGTTTCATGCCGAGAAAGAGCACTACAGATGCAATGTTTGCTCTGAGAATACTGTTGGAAAAGTACAGAGAAGGACAGAAAGAGTTACATTGTGTGTTTGTGGACTTAGAAAAAGCTTATGTTAGGGTGCCTAGAAAAGAGTTGTGGTATTGTATGAGGAAGTCTGGAGTGGCAGAGAAGTATGTTAGGGTACTGCAGGACATGTACAAGAATAGTGTGACAGCGGTGAGATGCGCAGTCGGAATGACAGACTCATTGAAGGTGGAGGTGGGATTACACCAAGGATCAGCTCTGAGTCCTTTCTTGTTTGCAGTGGTGATGGACAGGTTGACAGATGAGATCAGACAGGAGTCCCCATGGACTATGATGTTTGCAGATGACATTGTGATCTGTAGTGAGAGTAGAGAGCAAGTTGAGTCTAGTCTGGAGAGGTGGAGATATGCTTTGGAGAGAAGGGGAATGAAAGTCAGTAGAAGCAAGACTGAGTACATGTGTGTGAATGGGAGGGAGCCCAGTGGAATAGTGCAGTTACAAGGAGTAAAAGTGGTGAAAGTAGATGAGTTTAAATATTTGGGGTCAACTGTTCAAAGTAATGGAGACTGTGGTAGAGAGGTGAAGAAGAGAGTGCAGGCAGGGTGGAGTGGGTGGAGAAAGGTGGCAGGAGTGATTTGTGACCGAAGAATATCAGCAAGAGTGAAGGGGAAAGTTTACAAAACGGTAGTGAGACCAGCTATGTTGTATGGTTTAGAGACGGTGGCACTAACAAAAAGACAGGCGGCAGAGCTGGAGGTGGTAGAGCTGAAGATGTTGAGATTCTCTTTGGGAGTGACAAGAATGGACAAGATTAGGAATGAACATATCAGAGGGACAGCTCAGGTGGGACGGTTTGGAGACAAAGTCAGAGAGGTGAGATTGAGATGGTTTGGACATGTGCAGAGGAGGGACCCAGGGTATATAGGGAGAAGGATGCTGAGGATGGATCCACCAGGCAGGAGGAGAAGAGGGAGGCCAAAGAGGAGGTTTATGGATGTGCTGAGAGAGGACATGCAGGTGGTTGGTGTGACAGAGGAAGATACAGAGGACAGGGTGAGATGGAAACGATTGATCTGCTGTGGCGACACCTAACGGGAACAGCCGAAAGACAAAGAAGAAGAAGAGCTGCTGACTGAGAAAAATAAGCCATGGGGTGGAAAGTCAGGGTCAGCAGATCTTAATGAAACGTTTCACACCATCTTATGTTGAGGAAAAATGGCATATCCTATGGTATTATCAAAAAAATCAGTTTGGTTGCCATGGAAATGCACTATGCTGGAAAAGGGCCACAATCAGCTGTTGTGCATGCTGCAGTGGTCCCATTTTCATCGTTTTTAGACACAGCATACAGAGAGATCGGTTTTACATACAAATGAACATTACACATCAGACAGAATGAACAGATTCTATAGATTTCAGAAATATGTGTCATACATTTGTACCTTTGAGCTGTTAAGTAATGGTGTGTCTTTTACACTGAAGTTACCTTCTATTTCAGAAATGTGGAAAAAACGAAATATTCACAATATTGCTCTGCCTATTGTCACTATGTGGACCATGACTGGCTATTTTATCTATTTATATTTTGAAGAGGGACATCTCAGCTTGACATTTATCAAATAAAATCCAATCACATCAGATGCTGGGTGAATCTGTGAAAAGTACAAATTGTTCCAATTTTCAAACATAGCAAAAAGAGCAAAGTTTAGATGACACCTATCTATCTTCAGATTATAACAATACCCTTCTCATCATATGAAATTTAAAAATAAGTAGACCATGGGTGTATAATCAAAAATTGTTGCCTTCTATATAAAGTGGTATCATGTTTTAGAAGATGTGACCCTTTTTTTAAGTAACTGAGATTTGGGCGAAAACGGTTAAAATGGTCAAATTTACTGGATCCCTGCATATCTATAGACCTTATCATCATATCTCATTTAAAGTGTGGCCCCTGTAGACCATGAAAATATCATTTAAAGCTGTTGCCTTTAATATTAAGTTCCTATATGTTTCACATAAATGTGACTTTATTTTCAAGTGATGGGAAATTGCGTGAAAGCATTGAAAAGTGTAAAATTGATGGGACCTTTACATATGTGTGGATGATCCATGCACCCTGTTATTTTATCATATCAAAAGAGTGACCATTGCACACCATGTTGATATATTCAAAAGTTGTCACATATGTTATTATGTGCCAGCCAATATGTGTCAGATAAATATAGCTATATTTTGAAAGATCGAGAAAATTACCGAAATCAGTGAAAATGGTGAAATTAATCTGACCTTTGAGAATGCGCATATCATCCTCAGCCCCTGTCATCATACCACATTTTAAGAATAACTCCTGTAGCCCATATTAATATAATCAAAAGTTGTTGCACATGTTATTATGCATACATGGGACCCAGGCTTTAGATAACTTTATTAAAAGATAGTTGAATAAACCCTCTCGTAGCAAAGAAAACATGCTGCGTGGCTCCTTCTTCATCCTTCATTATTCGGTGGGACCCAGACTTATAGTTGTAGAGATTTGCTTTGAGTTTGCTTTTAAGGAAGATAATAGATTTTTTTATTTTTTTGTATTTGAAATGGCATAAACAAATTAAAATGTGTGAAAAATCAAGTGTTCCAATACTTTTGGGGGGCACTGTGTAACCTCCTGATTCTACCAGGAAGGTAGTCAGGAGGATATGGCACAACATATATTTGAAATATTTTTTTCTAATTTGTCACCTGGGGCTTTCATCATCTTGCAAATCCAATGACCATTGGTGATCTCCAATTTTGGGAGCCTTTGCAGATAGCGGGTGTAGAACATTGCCTTTGGTGGACTGGAAGGCTACAGTCAGAGTGCACTAGCCCATTCAGACTATAGTGATGTAATTTCATGATGTTTTAGTCACTATGGCATCAGCTAACTATGTTCAGCTAATCATTTGTCATGACAAATGGTGCAAATGTTGGCGCTGTACGTTCTGCTGCTTTGCACACATTGCTAATCATCATTAGCATTAGCCATGTCATTTGGCTGAATGGGTGAGGTGCACTTACTTCAAGCTACAAATGTAACTTCAAAAGCTGATGTTTCCACATGCAGAAAATGAACTTGATGTGGCACAGTTCAGGAAACTCAAACGTGCATTGGCGTCTCATCCACGCAGGACCTGGTGCAATGCACAACATCACACACAGTAATGGAGGAAATGCACCAAATGTTTTGCAGTGATAACATGAACACATCGTCATCCTGGTGGAAAACAAACCAGCTGTTTTGAGAAAATTCCTTTTTTTTTGCCATTAAAATGCACTGCAGGATTTTCTTAAGTTTTACTCTCCTTTCATGTTGAACAGAGTCATGAGTGACTTTGAGGAGAGCGACTTCTTTTGGAGGCACTGGAATTCACCCAAGAATCGAAAAATAAAACGGGACTCCAAGAAGGCCACGAAAGACCAAAAACCTGAAAACACTGCAACTATAAATGTGAAGAATGGTAGCCAGAAGAAGAAGAAGAAGAAGAAGAACTCCAAATTCAAGGAAGCAGTGGAGAAAATGAAAGAAAAGAAGAAGGAGAAGAAGAAAAAGAAACGTGTATCACGCTTGGGACTAGACGACAGCTTTCTGTTCACAGGGGGTGATGATAAACCTGATCTCGCTGCCGAGCATACGAGTTCTGCTTCTTTCATGGCTGAAGATTGGAATACATGTAGCACCGACAACCTAAAGTCCGACCCCTTGACGCAGGACCCCATTGCCAAGAAGAAAACCAAAACCAAAAAGAAAGTGGCGTTTGATCTATCGCGGCAAGGTTACATTCGTGTCAAGCGTCCTAATCTTGCATCTTCATTTCTGCAGCTTCCCGAAGAGAATGAAATAGCGAATGGGCATGAAGTAGCGAGTTGGTCACATGTTACAATGACGAGTCAAGACGACAGTCAAGGCACCGCTGATGACATAAACAGTCAGGACCTCTTCATCACTCAGAAGACATTCAGAGCAACTCGCACCGACACATCCAGCGGTGAAGTTGATGACAAACCTTTTACCACAAATTCCTTAATGCTCTCCCAGCAAGATAGGGATTCACAAATCCCAGTCACACAGGGAATGCAGCAAGGATCAGGCAGAAACATACAAGATCCACAGCGGCAAAAATGGGAAAAGTCCCCACAAGTCCATTGGTACCCCAACAAGGCAAAAGATCACCTCGAGGATCCATCACGGGACCTCGTCACAGAAGACAAAGAGGGGCTATGCCCAAAATTCCAAAAGCCCAGGAGAGGAAAGATGTCCCTTGAACCTCAAAGGCAGTTAAACCTTAGTGAGAAGAAAAAAGAATCCATCACCATCAAACCAAAGGCAGTGAATGCTTTCCTGGAAGAACCAGTCATTGTAAAAAGCTACCTGGATCTTCCACAGTCAAACACACATTCTTCTATTTCAAGCCGGCGATCGCCTTCTGAGGCAACATCACCACTTCCCCCAACGTCAACAGCAAGCATTTCCACGCAGACGGAAAACTTCTTCACGAACGAGCTCTCCTCTTTCCTAAAGTTCTGCCAGAAAATTAGAGGGAGTGTACACTTTGAGGATGTGACGCCTCTGGACCTGAGCCTTCCACGCAGTGCCAGAACAGAATCTGGCATGTTGCATTCAGTGAAGACTTCAGTCATTGATATCAGCGACGATGAAGACAAGCAAGGCATAAAGAACACATCATCTACACTGGAAAAGATCAGAGCTGCCGAAGAACCCATCTGGTGTCCGTCGATCTACTCGGAAAGTAAAGATGACAACGTAAAAACCGAACCTTGTGGTCAACATCCTGCAGCCATCTGCACACGAGGTAAAGCCGAAACAACCCCCAGCCCCCAGTCTGAGTCTGAGCCTAAAGCTACAGACACAAAAACCTCCAGCGAGGACAACGAGCCTCACGGCTGTAGCAGCAGAATGGACATCATCCAGGTGACGTTTAGCTTTCCTTTTTAACAAAGTACCCACATCTCATAGAAATCAGCTACCGGTATCCTCTATAAGCAGCAGTTTGTTACAATAATACAATACTGTTACAATATAGGTTGCTGTCGGAGAGCTCGTGCTCTCCAACAACACCTGGATTAATCAAATATGAAAAAAAAAGTTTCTTGCAGCACTAATGGAGAGCAGTCAGAGTTCTGACTTCAGTTTAGAACTAAAACAAGTAATTATTCAATTTCTCGGCAACTATTTTGGTAATTGATTAATTGTTTTAAGTCTTTTTTTTGTTAAATGTCCAAATTCTGTTACTTCAGTTTCTTAAATTTGAACATTTTTTTTTTTTACTCCTCTCTGACAATAAAATAAAGTTTATTTGGGTGGTATATAAAACAAGACATTTGAAGGCATCATCTTGGTCTTTGAGAATCACTTATCAATGTTTTTCCCCATTATTCTGACATTTTATGGACCAAACAACTCGGCTTAATCCAGAAAATAATCAACATATTAACCCCTTAATGCCTGAATTTATATAGCTGTATATAAAAAAATGTTTTGTGTGTGTGTTTTTGCCTTTAAGTAGATGGTAAATAATGTTGAGGTTATTAATTTCACTTTTGCACAAAAAATAAATAGTAATTTTGGTATTTTGGTAATAATTTATGTTATAATAATAATAATGGTATGTTGCAAATTTGCGACAACAGGCATACTGGTCAATTTGGTATGTTGCATATTTGAGTCAAACATTGTAGCATATATGCTACGATAGGCGTTAAGGGTTAATAGATAATGACAGTAAATGTTACCTGCAGCCTTGTGAAATATGTTAGGATTTTATTCTCTGCTTTTGTTGTGTGTGTCTCAGGAACAGGAAAAGCTGTATGCGGGATTTTCTTCCATATTTTTCACCCATGAATGCCTTTTTAATTTTTGGTGCTTTTTTTATTGTTGCTATTATTTTAATTTATGAAATAAATCGTGACAAAATATTTGAATACAAGGTTCAAAGTTATTGGAAGAGTTTATAGTTATGATTTACTGCTAAATTAACCAAAGGATAATCAAATAATTCAAAAACAATTGTTAGAATGATAACAAAATTTCAAGGCATTAATCAATTACAAAACTAATAGTTGCAGCCTTACTTTGATCCCCAAAAGATCTTTGTGACATCATAATGAGAAAGCTAAAGACTGAGATTAAAGTGAAGACATGTCAGATAAAAGTTTGCAGCATTATTTGTTGATATCCTGAAATTTTCATGATTTCATCTTTGAACAAACCATTTTTGGTCACATTTTCTTTGTGATATAACTTGCACATGGTCAAAGACAAGTCTTTGGGCATTTTACTTTAAAGGTTTGGGCTCATTATTTTGACTCATCACTTCTGTATTTTTAAAAATCTTTGACATAAAGTTCTTTACCCCTGACGGGATACATAAGTGTGCAAAATTGATCTGTCTGCTGAGGTTTTTGGTAACGTCTTCCCGTTTGATTCCAGGTGAGAGCAGTGCAGATGAGACTCAATGAGAACTTCTTTTTCAAGAACAAAGGAGAACAACAGTCACCCAGAGCAGAGTCTCCTCTGATGAAACTTGCTCAGGGCAGAGACACGAAAAACAAAAAGTGCCAGTGAGGCTGGAAGATTTCCGGAGATTGACATTCCTCTTTGTCAGCTCGGCATCATTAAGTGACTGAAACAGGAGCTTCTGCAGTGAAAGAGCTTCATAAGCAATTTAAATTAACTGTTGGTTTTTAAAATTCAATCTTGGCTTTTCAAAGTAAGACGGGAGAAAAAGTGTGATGTTTGCCACTGTTGGCCCAGATAGTCCCTTGTTGTTGGGCAACATACAGTTATAATAATATAAGTGTTCCCTTCACACATTCCAGATGATAAATTGCATCATAGATTTCCAGAGGCGGTGTATTTCATTTGTAAGTTTCATGTCCTAAAATGCCTTAAAATTTTAAGTACTGACGTTTGTTTGTTTGTACTTTATTTTAGTTGTGATTATTTGGTGTTTTATAAAACTGTTGAACTGTTGTTCATACTTTCATATTAGAAAGAAGAAGAGAAAAAAAAAACTTTAAATGTAAAATAAGTCAGAGTTTATTTGTTGTAGATGAGCTGTTTGCTGACTTACACAATAAAATAAAATTTTGAGTTGCTGATGTTTATCTTTAAATCCAGTAACTTTCTACAAGACATCACACACTAGTTTCATACAATGTGTCATGGCTGCCACAGTTCGGATTATTGGGAGAACTGTGTATAACTTCTGAAAAGTAAAGAAAACCTTGCGATCTCTAATATGTAAAATGTCTGACCACTTTTCATCTTTAAGTCCCCCCCCCAACTCGGGTGATAAAACTACATATGTTAAATGACTCCAATTTAAATGGAATTAACTTTTTACAATCAATCAAGTCACTACTTTGCAATCATTGGCAACCAACTTGGTGTTGCCGTTGGAAAAACTTAGATATGTGCTGTATTTTCAGGAATTTAAGTTGCACCTTTTCTCCTGGTTATGGAACGGACAGGACTCAGTGTACCACGAGCACACGACAGTCTGTGCTGATATGCAAGGTTAAGGACTTTTAAAATAAAAGTCTAAAATAAGCACGATAGACAAATGTGCAATGAACAACACACTGGATGTTATTTGACATTAAACAAAAGAAATCGAGATGCTCACAGTGCTGTAAAGACTAATAAAAATGACCATTTGATTTTGTTTTAATTTGGGATTTTTGTACATTATAGTGTACCTTTAATATTGGCATACATTCTTTCATTATTGGTGTTTACTTTGTTTAATGCTTCAATTCCTGAGAAAGCCATACAGTGCATCTGGATAGTATTCACAGCGCTTCACTTTTCCCACATTTTGTTGTTAGTCCATCAGAGTAAATGTAAATATTAAGAAATGATCAGACAGAAGGGAGTTTTCAGGGAATACTGTTAAGTCTTCAATTTCCATACCATAAGTCAGAACAAGATCTAAGATATGATTAAAGTGGTGGGTGGACTCATTTACATTTTGAGCAAAGCCAATTGAGTCTAATAATAGATTAAATGCAGTGTTGAGGCTGTCATTCTCAGCATCTGTGTGGATGTTAAAATCGCCCACTATAATTATCTTATCTGAGCTAAGCACTAAGTCAGACAAAAGGTCTGAAAATTCACAGAGAAACTCACAGTAACGACCAGGTGGACGATAGATAATAACAAATAAAACTGGTTTTTGGGACTTCCAATTTGGATGGACAAGACTAAGAGTCAAGCTTTCAAATGAATTAAAGTTCCCTGAAAAGCCTTCAGTTAATTCAAAATGCTGCAGCTAGAGTACTAACGGGGACTAGAAGGAGAGAGCATATCTCACCCATATTGGCCTCTCTTCATTGGCTTCCTGTTAATTCTAGAATAGAATTTAAAATTCTTCTTCTTACTTATAAGGTTTTGAATAATCAGGTCCCATCTTATCTTAGGGACCTCATAGTACCATATCACCCCAATAGAGCGCTTCGCTCTCAGACTGCAGGCTTACTTGTAGTTCCTAGGGTTTGTAAGAGTACAACCCCTGGCAAAAATTATGGAATCACAGACCTTGGAGGATGTTCATTCAGTTGTTTAATTTTGTAGAAAAAAAGCAGATCACAGACATGACACAAAACTAAAGTCATTTCAAATGGCAACTTTTTGGCTTTAAGAAACACTGTAAGAAATCAGGAAAAAAAATTGTGGCAGTCAGTAACGGTTACTTTTTTAGACCAAGCAGAGGGAAAAAAATATGGACTCACTCAATTCTGAGGAAAAAATTATGGAATCATGAAAAACAAAAGAACGCTCCAACACATTACTAGTATTTTGTTGCACCACCTCTGGCTTTTATAACAGCTTGCAGTCTCTGAGGCATGGACTTAATGAGTGACAAACAGTACTCTTCATCAATCTGGCTCCAACTTTCTCTGATTGCTGTTGCCAGATCAGCTTTGCAGGTTGGAGCCTTGTCATGGACCATTTTCTTCAACTTCCACCAAAGATTTTCAATTGGATTAAGATCCGGACTATTTGCAGGCCATGACATTGACCCTATGTGTGTCTTTTTGCAAGGAATGTTTTCAGTTTTTGCTCTATGGCAAGATGCATTATCGTCTTGAGAAATGATTTCATCATCCACAAACATCCTTTCAATTGATGGGATAAGAAAAGTGTCCAAAATATCAACGTAAACTTGTGCATTTATTGATGATGTAATGACAGGCTCCTCTCCTGTGGAACCAGCTCCCAATTCAGATCAGGGAGACAGACACCCTCTCTACTTTTAAGATTAGGCTTAAAACTTTCCTTTTTGCTAAAGCTTATAGTTAGGGCTGGATCAGGTGACCCTGAACCATCCCTTAGTTATGCTGCTATAGACTTAGACTGCTGGGGGGTTCCCATGATGCACTGAGTGTTTCTTTCTCTTTTTGCTCTGTATGCACCACTCTGCATTTAATCATTAGTGATTGATCTCTGCTCCCCTCCACAGCATGTCTTTTTCCTGGTTCTCTCCCTCAGCCCCAACCAGTCCCAGCAGAAGACTGCCCCTCCCTGAGCCTGGTTCTGCTGGAGGTTTCTTCCTGTTAAAAGGGAGTTTTTCCTTCCCACTGTGGCCAAGTGCTTGCTCACAGGGGGTCGTTTTGACCATTGGGGTTTTTACGTAATTATTGTATGGCCTTGCCTTACAATATAAAGCGCCTTGGCGCTATATAAATAAAATTGATTGAATTGATTGATTGATCTACTGGCCAGTGGTGTTCATGGCAGTATTATTTATTTTTTACAAATTAAGTTTAAAAACAAAACCACAAAAAAACATTACAAGACAGCTCTGCGGTGTTTGCACAGGCACAGTGCGAGCGGTTGGACACTTGTAGCTCTGCAGCAGCAGGATACCCTCAAGGCGGCCAACCAGAATAATATCAAACAGGTTTGATTTTCATTCGACCATACGATCGGCGATCAGGAGGTGGTCGTCAGATGTTAAACGCAGCTTGTTACTCCATGTACACTACACAATGCAGGACGTGCAATTAACCTGAAACTCGGTCCAAAAAAATTATCTCGCAGTGTAAAGCCAACATTTATGTGTCAACAATATTGAGTGCATGTTTTACATCATAAAACGTGCGCACATTCTCTCCACATGTAAAACATTTTGCGATGACACTTCCAGGGCTCCGTAAAAATGCCTGTTTTTACAAAAAAAAAAGAATATTTTACAAAAGCATTTATCTCAATTATCAGTAAACACCAACACACGTCACATTAACGTGTTGGTTTACATAATAAATGATTGAACCAATCAGTGTTTAGCAGAGGCACATTTTACCCAGAATCCTTTGCGATCTGTCTGTGTGTGTTACAAAACCTCAGAATTAGTGCATTATTCAACATTAAAAGGTATGTTATATTTTAACTTTGTACAAATGACAGAATTAACATTAATGGAGTTATTCTATCAGTATTCACACAAAACCGTAAGTCAGGATGCCTTTATTTTTCAAGACCTCCGCCTGACCGGAGTATTGTGATCGGTACAGAGCTGGCTTTCTGTCTGCTCTCAGGGTGCTTCAGTGCTGCAGCCGTGTAGCTTCCAGCAGGGGGCACATGTTCAAACATTGAAATGCTGACTTATTAAATCTTTTGTTGCTTCCAAAAGCGGTCGTGGTGTTAAAACTCAAATTCAGTTTGTTAGTAGTTGCAAATGTACCAGAGACAACACTGGAATTTATCGGTTATCTGTAACTTGTGATACATTTTTGGGTGGTTTATCTTTATCAAAAGATAACTTTTCAGTTATCTGATTATCTGTTATCAAAGTTAATTTTTTGGTTATCTGTGCCCACCACTGGCCTTTGACTCCACTTTTCAGACTGCCAAAAAGTACAAGTTTGTTTTTCTCCACCTCCTATGTTAGGATGCCGATTTCCATCTTCGAAAAGTTTTTCTTCTTCCCAGTGCTTCTTCTCTCCATTCCGAACCATGAATATTTAAGGGCGTAACATGCTAATGACGATTAAATTCAGCCGCCACATTTATCAAGAGCCGATCATTCATACGGTGGGATTGGTGAGATATGAATGTTTCATAAATCACACGTGTGTCTTGTCGTATGACCAATTATGTGCTCAGATCTGCGCCTGTTTTTACGCAATGTTGATAAATGAAGCCCAATGTGAGGATGTGCAGATTTATTTCACCTCTTAAAATTTACTGCAAGTCATTCTGCTGAGTTTAATCAAATTCAAGTCAAGAAACAGGTTGAAATTTATTGAGAATTTTCTGTAATTTCCAAAGCAGTTAAATACACAATGTTTTCCCCTTTAACCTAACCGATGGTGTCTAATTGTGCCTGAAGAGTTTGATCCCCATCCAGCTCCACAGGTGGAAGAAGACGTAGACGGGGATGGTGACCGGCAGCAGCAGGCTGTAGAAACAAACGCTGCTGCTGCTCGTGCAGCCTTGAGGAAAGTTCTCATCCACGGCAGCAGAGTAGAACAAACCGCACAGGGACACTATCGGGACCAGTCCCACCATTAAGGATAGGTACAGCATGGTGACGGTTAGATAATGTCTCACTCTGCAGGAACACAGCAGAACGCAGTGACGGCGATCCAGCGGTCAGGTTTCACTCACTGTAACAATTTAAAACAGCAGGTGACTTTTTGTGTGGAGCAGCTGTTAGTCTTTTGCAGGCATCACCGGAGTGTCTGCATCTTTCTGTATGAGTCTGGCTTCCTGAGGGATCATGTTGGGGATGCCGTCGATGATGGGATACGCGATGCCAAGCTCCTCGTTGATCAGCTCATTTGTTTTAGCCTCGTACCTGGGGGAGGGCAAGGACAAGAGAATTTTAACTTCTCTAGAACTGAAACACATGCAATGTCCAACTTGCGCACCAAGTCTAGCCTTGATACTAGGGATGTCACAAGAATTGATACTTTGGTGCAAAGACAGCACCAAAACGCTGAAAACATGACAATACTTGTTTTCCAATTGTCTGTGGTATTGTCCGTACAGTTCTTCCACAACCAAATTTCAAGCATGGAAATAAAACCGACTCCTAGCCTGGATTATGTACAATGTTTGAAGTGTCCATTAGCCTAGCCTGAATGCATTGTGAACCAGCACTTTGTAGCACCTTGCTAGTACATACAGTGGAATCAGAGACAGTTAGCTGTGATGCAACTTCATCACTGTTAATAAAAACAAAAAGCCACTTCACTAAATGCATCATTACTCGTGTCATACTAACATATCCTTCGTGCTGCTCCATTAGGAGTCACCATAGCAGCTTGTCATCATCGTGACATCTAGTGGTCAAATAATTTGTAGCACAATACTCTAATATTAAAACTCAGTTTTCTTTTGATTTCTCCAACAAGTAACATTACAGCCATTGGTGACAAGATATATAGAACAAGTCTGAATAAACTACCAGTTTAATTAACTGCTGTAGATTTTCTTTATCTATTGTATGGCTGGATCATACAATTTTATTAATTATTTAAACATCATCTCTATTTGACAGTGGTATTGGGAACTGTGTCATTTCACTGGTACAGGCTACTAAATTCTTGGTGTGATAATTCTACTCGAGACAATGTGTCATACTGAGTACATAATCGACCACATGACCACACATGGAGTCCAACAGTTCAGAGACCTGCTCTGACATCAGTGATGCAGGTAAATTTGCTCGAACAGAAGCCAGACCAGACTTCTCATGAGTGCTACATACATCTTAAAACACAGGTGTCAGACTAATTCCAGAAATGGCCAAAAGGGTGCAGGCTTTCTTTGTAACCACCATCTCTAACAGGTTGATTGTCATTGATTAATTCATCCCACCTGCTCAAAGTGATGTTAATCAATGAAATCACCTGGTGGAGTTGGTGGTTAAAAAACCTGCACCCTCTTGGCCCTTTCTGGAATCAGTTTGACACCTTTGTCCTAAAGATTATGATCAGGGTTAATGTTGCACAAACCAACACCAACTGATTAAAAAATGCTCAGGTGCTTAAAATTTCCAAATCCTCATTTGGAAGTTATGAGCGAATGGCCAGAAGTTCAATAATGTGGGAAATCTGAGGGTAATTTTGTCACAGTGTTGCTTGACTTTTACAGTACTGATGGGTCCAGCAACACCGATATGTCGGCGTATGCGTCGAGCTCATAGAGTGAAACCCTGTGTCGGTGCGCGTATTGTTTTGTGAAAGTCACGTGACCGATACAGTAACTGTTTCGAACTGACACTGACACACCAAAGTAGCCAAACTGTGTTTATAAGGAAGCACAACTGTCAATGGGATGCATCTGCCAAAAGAATCTCGGATCTTTTGCGGTGTTTCATCAAATTCACCAAACGTCATGGAGCAGCAGCAAACAAAAAGGAAAGTTTCCGCCGTGTGGGATCATTTTGATGTCATATCGGAAAATAAGGCATTTGTTTTAATTTCCTTGTTTCATCCAGCTCCTCTCAGAGTTTCCACTTGATCTAAATAATACTTGAAATAAATATTGAATGAATGAAATAAATCTATCTGAATTCGTATTAATTTTAAAGTGACTCTTAATTTACTATTCATATTATTCTCTGCAGGCTAAATGTTGCATCTGTTCAGTAGAACTTTCCTATTTAAACAAAACCACCTCCTCAATGCTGAGACATTATAGGACCAGGCATGAGAATGAAGTCCCAGATACACCCAGGATGAACTCAGGTATACAGCCAGTGTACAACTTACTCACAGTTAATTTATTGATAATTAATTCCTATTAATTTATTCTGTACCTCATTTTTAACCATCAAGCTTCCAGGAAGCAGAAGCTGGATGAGGCTCTGCTGAGGTTCATCCTGAAGGACTGCCAGCCCCTCAACACTGTGGAGAGTGAAGGGTTCAGGGAACTGGTTCAAGCCCTTCAGGGAACTGGTTCAAGCCCTTCAGGGAACTGGTTCAAGCCCTTCAGCCCTCATATTCAGCATTATTTGTTTGCTGTTTATTTTAGACGACCTTTGGCAACATCTTGACATCGAAGGGGGCAGGCAGACTAAAAGTGCCACAGCTGATGCCATCCAGGAGGTGCAGCGGTACCTGGCAGAGGCCAATATTGCCAGGTCCCAGGATCCTCTGAGATACTGGGACAGCCACAAGACAGTATATCCAAAACTCTTCCAGCTGTCACTCCAGTTTCTCTGCACTCCAGCCTCATTTGTGCCCTGTGAGCGGGTGTTTTCTAAAGCTGGAGAAGTTGCATCAAACAAGCGTAACAGACTCAAATTCAAGACTTTGGAACAATTTCTTTTTTGAATAAAAATTTGTAAACAAAATAAAATCCCAGTCCACAAGCATCCTCATTCACAACACGTTCACTTAGACTTTCACGTTCAGATACATGTTCACATTAATTATTTTTAAAAGATTTTAAATTTAACTGAAAATATGAAATGATACAAAATGACATACAATGACTTAGATTATATTATTGTATATATACTAGGCCATGAAATCAGTGTCAGTTGAGTCTGTCAACTCAGGTGCCTGTAGGGAATTTTTTGGTCCAGCAGGTGTCAGTGACACAGTATCAATACAGTTTGGCAATGTGTTGAAACGCTTCATGACGCCTCATCGACCCATCACTATTTTACAGTAAAACAGGTTGTGCCCCTCATAATATGGCCGCCAGGCTTACAACCGGAACCCAATGCACGTCACTTTAGTCAAAGCCAGGTCCCTCTGACTGAACATAAGCTTACCTTCAGTCTTTACTTTTTTCAGCCCCCGGCTCCGCCAGGTTAAAGATAACCTCACTCACCTGAGGGGTTTTTTGGACAGAGGACATACGAGGAAGTCCAGCAAAGAAACGTCGAAATGCTGCTGAGCTTCGTCCTTCACGTCCGAAAAGCTCCGCGCAGACACAGAAACAGCCCCTAGACTCCGTAACAGAAACGTATAATTCGCGTAACGGCGAACATCAACCGTTTCTGTCACTAACCTGCGCAAAACATTGTGAAACATCACACAAAACAAAGCGAAAACCACAACGAACACACCAATCACAAACCAAACTGCGGAGGTTATCCTCCACTTCCTGTAAATAGCGGCGGACTTCCTGTTGACAAAAAGTGCAGTACTGCCGCCTACTGGTGGAAAATAAATGAATAAACATGCCCTGTTTTTTCCTTCCAAAATGAATTCCCTTTTTACCTCTTTAACCAAGAACATCTAATTTTATGAAATAGTTTTTTTCTCTGAATTTCTGTTTTCCATTAAAAAAACAAACAAACAAACAAACAAACAAACAAACAAACAAACAAACAAACAAACAAAAAATCCCCACCGGAATTTCAGTTTAGACAGCACAGAAACGCAAGCTACACACAAAAAAAAAACCCACACAAAAATATTCAATAAATTCACTGTAAAAAGGTGTGGTGTCACTGAATTCACTGCACACATCAGTGGTGTCCTGCTGATTATACTACGGGACTCAGTTTGTAAAAAAAAAGTAATTTTTAAAAAATTTGGAGAATTTTTTATTGTTTTAATTTTCAATAACATTTTCAATAGCAATTTTCAATAATGTTAGTGTGATGTCATCAAATTCGCTGCACACAACAGTGGTGCTCTGCTCGTTATACTACAGCACACTCAGTTTGGAAATAGGTAATCCTACAAAATTTTGGAGAATTTTTTTAAATACTTTATTTATAACTTTTCATTTTACAGAAACAGAACACAATACACAGATATATCCTTCTGCTCCCCCACTCACAAAGCCCTCCCATCCCAAAACAAGACAAATAAACTGAGGGGGGGGGGGGGGTGAATGAAGAATTTTTTATTGTTTACATTTTCAATAGCATCAATGTTTTAAGGTGTGGTGTCAGCAAATTCATTGCACACGTCAGTTGTGTCCTGTTGAATATACCACAGAACTCAGTTTGGAAAAAAAAAAGTAATTATAAAAAATTTTGGAGAATCTTTTGTTGTTTAAATTTTCAAATTCACTGCACACATCAGTGGTCCCCTGCTGGTCATACTACAGCACTCACTTTGGAAAAAAGTAATAAATAAAAAAAAAAAAAAAAAAAATTGGAAAATTTTTCATTGTTTAAATTTTCAGTAGCATCAATGTTATAAGGTGTTGTGAGACAAAATTTACCGCACACATCAGGGGTGTCCTGCTGATTATAACTCAGTTTGGAAAAAAGTAAATGTGAAAAAAATTTGGATTTTTTTAAATTGTTTTAATTTTCAATAGCATCAATGTTATGAGGTGTGGTGTCACCAAATTTACTGCACACAACAGTGGGGTCAAAGAGCAAGAGGTGTAAACTGCAGTCTCGAGGCATCATGACTGACTGTGTGAGCAGAGAGAAGGACACTTTGATTATTTTTCCCATTGGTGTGTTGATTCCTTGAAAGATTTTTGTGAAAACGTGGTATTGGTGTCCACGCAGGAAAAACTTAAGCTTATGCTGCACACTGAACATCCGGTAAACATAGAATCATCTGATCACTGTTTCGCTTTGGGACCTCTATAAATCTGCACTACGTTTGTATTTCCGAATGTGTGAAATAAATTATTTGTGAGGAATAAAATAAAATTAATCGTGGATCTGGTTGGTGAATGGCAGCTTTAGTAAATAATCATGAAGTAGCGGCCTGGTCCATTTCCCTGCATGTTCTGTGTCATTTATTAGGCTTATATGGTTTGTCACTGACCGACCGAGCGTCTGTTTACGTCTTTACACCTCTTGACCTTTGAACCAACGTAGTCGCGCATGCGCATTCCCAGAGTGTGAAAAGGCTTAACGTTTGTCTGCCATAAATAAACACACAAATGAATGAATGAATAAATAAATGGACGTTAATAGTTTCAGTCTTTTTGGTTAAAAGTTTTAATGAATGAATGATACATATACATATTGATTATGTAAATGTTTCTGGGCATTTAGTGTTTTGTATATTTTATGTTATTACCAAATGAATAGAAATGAAACGTGCATATCTGTGTGTGTGTGTGTGTGTGTTTTAAACAGATAAAATCGGTACTCTTTGATTTTATTTGAGAGAATGGACGGGTTGTTTCTGCATTTGTCCACTTGGTGTCACTGTTGCACTGTTCTGCCCGGTAAAGCTGACTGTTGGTGGTCTGAAAAACCAAATTCAGGTATGATGATCCGTAGCCCTAATTTAATCACAGGTGCCCCCCCACTGCTTTCGTGTGAATAAAACTCTGTGCTGAAACAAACAAACAAACAAACAAAAAAAAACTTCATCAACTGAAGGAGATACCTTGGGCCCACATTTAGTGGACTGTTTGAAGTAGAGTTTCCTGGCAGCCCCACAGACATCCCAGGCTTCATTTCCCACCAGGTTCTATGAATACAATCTTGAATATTGTCAGAGAGCTCTGTGCCACATCCATATGGCTGCAAATATTGCTCTGAGACGTTCCTGGCCGGACTCCAGCTCGTTTTCAAACAGCTCCTGGCTGGAATATATATTCCGTGTACATGACAGATATGTATTTTGTGGTGTTTTCTGTCTGCCAGCTGTTGAATATGGCAGTGAAACACATAGGCTTTTGTTTCCTCGTGAGATGTATCCATCATCTCTGACAGAGGACGTCATTCTCTGCACAGCACAGGAGCCCAAAATAAAACCCAACGTGGAAGATGCGTGTTTGAACTTATACGAGATAAAAACACAGGATAAATGATTTCTCCTCCGCATGGGAGGTGCTGCGTCTCAGAATTCCTTCATATCTGGTATGATATTAGAACTGAACCCTTGTGTGATGTACTTCAAATTGAAATTCAGATAGATGTCAAGATGCCAACTTTATGGACACATAACTGCAATCTTGATCTCCTCGGTTTTGTGTATTTCCCTCAGTTTAATCCATTTGCAGTATTCATTGTCAAGCAGCTAGCTCGGTGGAATAAGGAGCTGCGTTATCGATATAAAGACTTGGGTTTGATTCCCACTCATTGTACATGTCGGTGTCCTTGGACAAGACTTTTAATTTATATTGTCTCAGTACACCCACTTGTAAATGGGTACCAGCCTTGGCTTCGAAAGTAATCTAAGTCAGACAAGTGTCTATCCAGGAATCCAGAGGTAAGCACCGCCAGAAAGCATTAAAACCACTTTAAAGGTCTTCTTGTTGACTTCGAAGGCTGTAAATGTCCATGCACCTGCTAGTCTTGCAAAATTTGAACCTTACGTGCCTTCTCATGGACTGTAGTTTTAGGATTACTTTGTGAACAAGAGATTGGCAGGCTTCAAAGTGCTTGCATATATTGCTGTCTACTTTGTAGATGTTTTTGGAACCTTTCAGCTTTTACAGGAATTTGAAGATGCACAATTACAAGCTTAACGCAACTGACATAATGTTAAAATCAAGCCATCAATGTGTTCATAGGGGTAGCAGGCTGGGGCAGCTGACACGAACAGACTCAACAAGCTCATCACGAGAGCTGGCTCTGGTCTGGGGGTTGAGCTGGAGTTTGTGTTGGAGTTGTCAGAGAGGAGGATGCTGAGGAAACTGCTCAGCATCCTGGATAACACCTCCCACCCCCTGCATGGCACACTGATGTCCTGGGCACCTTCAGTCATAGACTGAGACCACTGAAGTGCACCACAGAATGCCACAGGAGGTCTTTCCTACTTGTGGCAGACTGTATAATTTCCCCGCTTCCGCAGGATGAATACACAATGAACAAAGTACATCTTGTGCAAATGTCTTCCAGTCATTTTGCATAAATTTTTTGTATTACTGTAACATTTTTTTAAAAAAAACATTGTTCACTGTTTACTATTTCTGTACTCTGGCAAAATTATTTTCTTCGGGATAAATAAAGTCGGTCTTGTATTATCTTATATTTACATTGATGGGGTGGGGGAGCTGTTGTATCAATGTTGTCATATTTTTGACTGGAAAATCAATTTTCATTTCATATCAGTTAATTGTTACACCCCTAAAACAAGGTCATCCTTACTTGGTTTTCAAGTAGGAGCATGGTGTGTCACATCACCTAAGATGCAGGTGAGATTAGACAAACGGAGAACGTTTTGAGTTCCTGGTCTAACGCCCCAGGTGTCCATATTCTGGAGGTACTGCTGACTAACCTCTGCAGAAATACTCTTCCACTTCCACTTCCACAGTGATAGTGCGACCCACCACCACCTGGCAGCTGACTTGGCAGTGAACTCAGCGGGTTCCTGCCGGGGAACCTGAGATAATAAAGTCATATCTTCCTAGAATGTCTCATAATTTCTCTCTCATCATCACAGCAGAACAAAAAACACTTCAGAAAGGTTCACTGCTCCGGACCTTCATGACTCTGTACACAGGCGATGTCCCAGTTTGGATCTGGTTGATGTTTTCCTTTGTTTGTTGGAGATCGGCAGAGACAGTGAGTGGAGTGATGCACAGTTCACAGCAGCGTTTCTGCAGTGGGAGAAATATCCGTGCTTGGAAGGCAGCGTGGGCGTCGTGCATTCAGAAGTAGGAACAACAAGCGCGTCGGCTTTCATAGCTTCTCGTCTTCTGACAGATTCTTTCTCAAACCTGCTCCTCCTCTGTGATATCTGATCAACTTTCAGGCCCACACCTCTGCTGACCTGTCAGAATCCCTCACTTGCGCATAGATCGACGACCCACTAACGGCAGAGCAACAAAAGTTTTGGCGTGATGACTTCTTTGACTGCTTCAGGCTGTTTTTCTTTCAACTTTGGCTCTCAGTTTGTATCGAGGAAACATTCTCAAGCATCGTGAATGCTGACAGACTCGACAGCACGTTTGCAGCGTGGTGGATCTTTGATGGTTCTTTCATTTCTCTCATCCTCAAGTTATGTTTTTCAAGGCATCTGCCACGATGAACGCAGAAGATCCTGTGTTTCTTTGTAACACATAAATCCAACACTGAAGTAAAGTGTACACACCTGTTAGTGTTTATAACACAATATTCCCACAAACAAGTACTGCCGACCCACATACTGAGTTTACGGCGTCATCGTGTTATTTCTTCACTGTTATTTACTGTCTCTGTACAGAGGTGTTTAGTGATGCCGATACCTTGGCGGTAGAATGAAATACAAGTGTTTAGGCTGCTGGTGTTTCCTGTCTTAGTGGACGGTTGTGAGATCTGAATACTAACCAGTAAATCTAACATTTGCCGTTTGGTATGCTTATGTATTTTGTGTCAAGGATGAACGCCGCCAAAACACAACACTGATTGGACTAATATTTTTGGAGAAACTACGGATATTAGCTAATGTTGCTTTACATTCCAGACTAACACATCATTTCAGCAGGGGGTGGTAAATCATCTTTATATTAAAAGTGTGAGTGCGTGATTTTATTTAGTAAGTTCAATGTAATTACACAATGTAACTGTAAATATGTTAAAAATACATGGATGACACAAGAAAGTGAATACACTTATTTAATTGTTGTCTATTTAAAATAAAATGACAAAATAGAAGTAATAATAATAATAATAATTGTGCATGCTAAAAATAAATGAATAAACTTCCCTTGTGTTTCTTGAAACACAAGGGAAGTTTATTCTTGCTTCACAAGAGGAAAGCAATGACAGATTGTAGGAAAAGTGTTTCCCTCTGCTGTGCATCAATGATGTTTAGCACACACGAGCTCAATGAGTACTAGTTATGTGCACGCAGATGAAGGACTCAATAATATGGATTTTAACAAATTTGTTCACAGAATCTGAGGGAAATAAACCTTGGTGTGCATGGATGAAGTCTTCACTAGTTTATGTCTACTCATGAAAAATGGGAATGAAAATCAAAGTAATGCATTTATGTTTCCACCAGGTGGAGATAGTGCTCCATTTCAAGAACCTTTGGACATGACAACAGCCATATCATTCAATCAGTCAATCTATCTATCAGTCTATCTACCAACTCTTCCTGACACAGGGATCATCGGCTGACAAACTCTTTAGAACTTGTGCAAATCATACAGCCGGGCAATTGCGTAACATCTCTACACCTCTGTTGGTTGTAAAACAGGTTATTTTAAGCATTTTCGCAACTGAAGCTAATCAGTGCCACCAGCCCAGACCTGCTCCCCCCCAAAAAATCATTCCTTTTAAGATTCCAAATGTCACTTGCAAATGTCTAAATCTGTCAGCATTCCAGGATGAACCTGTAATTCTGAACATCCTCCATCGGAACTTTTTCCACAATAAGCGTCTATTAGGAAACTGAGTGGGGCATGTGAATTCAATGTCATTTCATTCCAGGTTGAATTTGGCTCGTTTCTGTGCACAGCGTAGGCTTCATTCAATTAGAAGCAGCGGATTATGCCGCTTCTGCCATGAGAGTTTCATTTCCCTGCTGAAATATTGCTGATGTTGCTTTTGCTGCTCAATCTGATAATCACATCCGCGGGGACTTTTTTCCTTTCCTCTTTCCATGCAGCCTTAATCCTACTCTCCTTTCCACTCTCCTTGGCAGTTTTCCTTCTTCTCCGTCCCCTTTCCTCCACAGTTTGCTTTGTCTTTCCACAAACATTCCCACATCCCCCCAAAAAACATGGGAAAAAAGCTACATCTGATGGACAGGCAAGAATCCAAAGAATCACTGCCCTTCAATTAGTTAACACTTGGCAACAGTGTCAACCGAGTGCACCCTTCAATTAACACTCAGCGGTTCTACTCTGCAGAAATGTGAGTCAATGAGGCATGAGCAAAGTTTGATGTTGCATCATTGCAGCTTGTTTCAAAGCCCCACAGGGCCCACCAGGGCTTTAATCACTCCGCCACCATTTAGTGCAGCGCTGTTGCACAGATCTATTTATTATTGCGCATGCTCACGGCTCGTTGGACGCGCTGGGTTACAATGCCTTTGATGTTATGAGAGGCTTGGAGATTTGTTTATGAGCTGTTCATGGTAACTCTCTGAAACAATATGACAAGTCGTGCGTGGAAATGCTTTATCACCTCCAGAGCGTAAGCTGGAAGGGTTGTGATTTTGATGCCTGGCTGTGCTCGTGCATCACTTTAACCCTCCCATGAAACAAAGACGCACCCTCTCTGTAAAAATATCTATTAATACTGAGGAGGGAGACAGGGAAAGTGATTAGGGAAGGAGACAAGAGTCCACTTGTGTCTCAAAGAAAATCAATTAATGCAATATTCTGATGTGAGCATGTTATCCTCTGCAGGATGGTGGATGTAAAATGGTAAATGGACTGCATTTATATAGTGCTTTTCCATCTGAATCAGATGCTCAAAGCGCTTTACAATTATGCCTCACATTCACCCCAATGTCAGGGTGCTGCCATACAAGGCGCTCACTAATTCAATTCAATTCAATTCAATTTTATTTATATAGCGCCAAATCACAACAAACAGTTGCCCCAAGGCGCTTTATATTGTAAGGCAAGGCCATACAATAATTACGTAAAAACCCCAAAGGTCAAAACGACCCCCTGTGAGCAAAGCACTTGGCGACAGTGGGAAGGAAAAACTCCCTTTTAACAGGAAGAAACCTCCAGCAGAACCAGGCTCAGGGAGGGGCAGTCTTCTGCTGGCACTACACACTGGGAGCAATAGGGGACTAAAGGCCTTGCCCAAGGGCCCTTAGTGATTTTCCAGTCAGATGGGGATTTGAACCGAGGATCTTCTGGTCTCAAGCCCAACACCTCCTGCAGCCATGCCTTTGTAATATGTGCAGAATGTGGTTTTCTATTCTCTTTTTGAAAAATACATGAACATCCTTAGAAAAAATGTTGTCTTGAATGCAGCACATCATTTTGCCCATTGCTCCTCCTAAAGCATAGCCCGCTGACAGCAGTCCGCCTGATTCCTCGGTCCTGGACTGCCCTCTCCAGTTGTTTCCAGGTGTATCCCATCTTCTTTCTGTCTGCCTCAAGTTCTCATTGCCAGGTGTTTCTTGGCCGTCCTTTTTTCTTTTCAGTGGGGGGTCCATGCCAGCGCCTGTCTGGTGATATTACGAGCTGGTTTCCTCAGGGTGTGCCCAATCCATGCCTATTTTCTGCACCGGATCTCATCTTCGGTTGGCAGTTGGTTGGTACGCTGCCATAGGTCTGAGTTGCTGATGATATTGGGCCAGTGGATCTGCAGGATTCTTCTCAGGCAGCTTAGAGGCAGCATATGTTGCTCAAAAATCTAAATGTATTTTTCCTGCATTTATGGTTCCATTACAGAAGTGTAAATTACTTTTGCCAATGCCACTGACATGACACCATAACAGACACTGGCTCTTGGACTTGTTGCTGATAACAGTCTGGATGACTCTTTTGTCTTTGGTCTGGAGCACATGGTGTCCATTTCTTCCAAAATAGACCTGGAATACTGATTCTTCTAACCACAACAAACATTTCCACTGAGTGATGGTCGACTCAGATACCGCAGAGCTCAGAGATGTTGATGCTGCTTCTGGACAAGGTTAAGATAAAGCTTCTTTCTTGCACAGTAAAGAGTTGAGTGGTATTTGTGAATGTAACTTTGTATCGTAGTTTTCCAAAGTAATCCCTTGCCCATGTGGGTATCAGCTATTGATGAATGATGGTTGTTGATGCAATGTCGCCTGAGGGATTGGCGATCGTGGGTGTTAAGTTTAGGATTGCGCTCTTGCACTTTACACACTGAAATTCCCCCAGATTCTGTGATTCCTTCAATGATATCAGGCACTGCAGAGGAAGAAATTTGCAAATCTCTTCCAATGTTCCTTTGAGGAAAATCGTTTAAAAAATGGTTATTGTAAGTTTAAATGTTAAACATCGAAATGACTGGTTTCACAAACCAGCTTCACAGAGTCACTGCAGCAGTAAGTGATGTTGGTGCAGGAGTTGATTCACTTTTGTTATTTTGGTGTCATTGCGTCAAGTCCGGGTTCATGAGGCAGGTCATCTGTGCAGTCTGTGTCATTACATCAATGTAGCGTCATGCTGACCGGGAGGACCCGTGCATCCTGCATGATGTGCATGACGAGTCTTCCTCTTTCATTTGAATGCAGCTTGAGTTTGTGTCAAAATGCTGCAAAGCCGTCGCTCTGAATTGACAAATAAATTCAGCAGTTAACAGGAGCTGTTAGATTCATCTGGTTCTCAGACCAGCAAAGTCCTATTTAATGTGGTCAAACTCTGGGTATTTATTCACCAAATATGCAAAGGAACAGTCAACACATAACACAAACACCACTCTACCATTACACAGAGCAAAACCATGGCAGAACTCAGAACAAAATACAAACAAACGCCACAAAACAAAACTCAGTTTCATGATGTGAAAGAACCAATTAGGGTTAAAACAATGCCTAACCTCGTTAGGTTATGTGTTATGTTAATGTTAGGTTGAGGTTAAATATTAGGTTAAGGGTAGTGTTAGAATAAACTAAAGGGTTACGTTAAGGTGTGATGTTAGGTTAAGGTTGGGGCTAAGTTAGGGGCAGGGTTATGTTAAGGTGTGATGTTAGGTTAAGGTTGGGCTAAGTTAGGGGCAGGGCTATGTTAAGGTGTGATGTTAGGTTAAGGTTGGGGCTAAGTCAGGGGCAGGGTTATGTTAAGGTGTGATGTTAGGTTAAGGTTGGGGCTAAGTTAAGGGTAGGGTTAAGGTTGGGCTAAGTTAGGTGCAGGGTTATGTTAAGGTGTGATCTTAGGTTAAGGTTGGGGCTAAGTTAGGTGCAGGGTTATGTTAAGGTGTGATGTTAGGTTAAGGTTGGGGCTAAGTTAGGTGCAGGGTTATGTTAAGGTGTGATGTTAGGGTAAGGTTGGGGCTAAGTTAAGGGTAGGGTTAAGGTTGGGCTAAGTTAGGTGCAGGGTTATGTTAAGGTGTGATCTTAGGTTAAGGTTGGGGCTAAGTTAGGTGCAGGGTTATGTTAAGGTGTGATGTTAGGTTAAGGTTGGGGCTAAGTTAGGTGCAGGGTTATGTTAAGGTGTGATGTTAGGTTCGGGTTGGGGCTAAGTTAGGTGCAGGGTTATGTTAAGGTGTGATGTTAGGTTTAGGTTGGGGCTAAGTTAGGGGCAGGGTTATGTTAAGGTGTGACGTTAGGTTAAGGTTGGGGCTAAGTTAGGGGCAGGGTTATGTTAAGCTGTGATGTTAGGTTAAGGTTGGGGCTAAGTCAGGGGCAGGGCTATGTTAAGGTGTGATGTTAGGTTAAGGTTGGGGCTAAGTTAGGGGCAGGGTATGTTAAGGTGTGATGTTAGGTTAAGCTTGGGGCTAAGTCAGGGGCAGGGTTATGTTAAGGTGTGATGTTAGGTTAAGGTTGGGCTAAGTCAGGGGCAGGGTTATGTTAAGGTGTGATGTTAGGTTAAGGTTGGGCTAAGTTAGAGGCAGGGTTATGTTAAGGTGTGATGTTAGGTTAAGGTTGGGGCTAAGTTAGGTGCAGGGTTATGTTAAGGTGTGATGCTAGGTTTAGGTTGGGGCTAAGTTAGGGGCAGGGTTATGTTAAGGTGTGATGTTAGGTTCGGGTTGGGGCTAAGTTAGGTGCAGGGTTATGTTAAGATGTGATGTTAGGTTTAGGTTGGGGCTAAGTTAGGGGCAGGGTTATGTTAAGGTGTGATGTTAGGTTAAGGTTGGGGCTAAGTTAGGGGCAGGGTTATGTTAAGGTGTGATGTTAGGTTGAGGTTGGGGCTAAGTTAGGTGCAGGGTTATGTTAAGGTGTGATGTTAGGTTAAGGTTGGGGCTAAGTTAGGTGCAGGGTTATGTTAAGGTGTGATGTTAGGTTAAGGTTGGGGCTAAGTCAGGTGCAGGGTTATGTTATGCTGTGATGTTAGGTTAAGGTTGGGGCTAAGTTAGGTGCAGGGGTATGTTAAGGTGTGATGTTAGGTTAAGGTTGGGGCTAAGTTAGGGGCAGGGTTATGTTAAGATGTGATGTGAGGTTAAGGCTGGGGCCAAGTTAGGTGCAGGGTTATGTTAAGGTATGATGTGAGGTTAAGGTTGGGCTAAGTTAGGGGCAGGGTTATGTTAAGGTGTGATGTTAGGTTAAGGTTGGGCTAAGTTAGGTGCAGGGTTATGTTAAGGTGTGATGTTAGGTTTAGGTTGGGGCTAAGTTAGGGGCAGGGTTATGTTAAGGTGTGATGTTAGGTTAAGGTTGGGGCTAAGTTAGGTGCAGGGTTATGTTAAGGTGTAATGTTAGGTTCGGGTTGGGGCTAAGTTAGGTGCAGGGTTATGTTAAGATGTGATGTTAGGTTCGGGTTGGGGCTAAGTTAGGTGCAGGGTTATGTTAAGATGTGATGTTAGGTTTAGGTTGGGGCTAAGTTAGGGGCAGGGTTATGTTAAGGTGTGATGTTAGGTTAAGGTTGGGGCTAAGTTAGGGGCAGGGTTATGTTAAGGTGTGATGTTAGGTTGAGGTTGGGGCTAAGTTAGGTGCAGGGTTATGTTAAGGTGTGATGTTAGGTTCGGGTTGGGGCTAAGTCAGGGGCAGGGTTATGTTAAGGTATGATGTTAGGTTAAGGTTGGGGCTAAGTCAGGTGCAGGGTTATGTTAAGGTGTGATGTTAGGTTAAGGTTGGGGCTAAGTCAGGGGCAGGGTTATGTTAAGCTGTGATGTTAGGTTAAGGTTGGGGCTAAGTTAGGGGCAGGGTTATGTTAAGGTATGATGTTAGGTTAAGGTTGGGGCTAAGTTAGGTGCAGGGTTATGTTAAGGTGTGATGTTAGGTTAAGGTTGGGGCTAAGTCAGGGGCAGGGTTATGTTAAGGTGTGATGTTAGGTTAAGGTTGGGGCTAAGTCAGGGGCAGGGTTATGTTAAGGTGTGATGTTAGGTTAAGGTTGGGGCTAAGTTAGGTGCAGGGTTATGTTAAGGTGTGATGTTAGGTTAAGGTTGGGGCTAAGTTAGGTGCAGGGTTATGTTAAGGTGTGATGTTAGGTTAAGGTTGGGGCTAAGTTAGGGGCAGGGTTATGTTAAGATGTGATGTGAGGTTAAGGCTGGGGCCAAGTTAGGTGCAGGGTTATGTTAAGGTATGATGTGAGGTTAAGGTTGGGGCTAAGTTAGGGGCAGGGTTATGTTAAGGTGTGATGTTAGGTTAAGGTTGGGGCTAAGTTAGGTGCAGGGTTATGTTAAGATGTGATGTTAGGTTTAGGTTGGGGCTAAATTAGGTGCAGGGGTATGTTAAGGTGTAATGTTAGGTTCGGGTTGGGGCTAAGTTAGGTGCAGGGTTATGTTAAGATGTGATGTTAGGTTCGGGTTGGGGCTAAGTTAGGTGCAGGGTTATGTTAAGATGTGATGTTAGGTTCAGGTTGGGGCTAAGTTAGGGGCAGGGTTATGTTAAGGTGTGATGTTAGGTTAAGGTTGGGGCTAAGTTAGGGGCAGGGTTATGTTAGGGGGGGTTAGGTTGAGGTTGGGGCTAAGTTAGGTGCAGGGTTATGTTAAGGTGTGATGTTAGGTTCGGGTTGGGGCTAAGTTAGGGGCAGGGTTATGTTAAGGTATGATGTTAGGTTAAGGTTGGGGCTAAGTTAGGTGCAGGGTTATGTTAAGGTGTGATGTTAGGTTAAGGTTGGGGCTAAGTCAGGTGCAGGGTTATGTTATGCTGTGATGTTAGGTTAAGGTTGGGGCTAAGTCAGGGGCAGGGTTATGTTAAGCTGTGATGTTAGGTTAAGGTTGGGGCTAAGTTAGGGGCAGGGTTATGTTAAGGTATGATGTTAGGTTAAGGTTGGGGCTAAGTTAGGTGCAGGGTTATGTTAAGGTGTGATGTTAGGTTAAGGTTGGGGCTAAGTCAGGGGCAGGGTTATGTTAAGGTGTGATGTTAGGTTAAGGTTGGGGCTAAGTCAGGGGCAGGGTTATGTTAAGGTGTGATGTTAGGTTAAGGTTGGGGCTAAGTTAGGTGCAGGGTTATGTTAAGGTGTGATGTTAGGTTAAGGTTGGGGCTAAGTTAGGGGCAGGGTTATGTTAAGATGTGATGTGAGGTTAAGGCTGGGGCCAAGTTAGGTGCAGGGTTATGTTAAGGTATGATGTGAGGTTAAGGTTGGGGCTAAGTTAGGGGCAGGGTTATGTTAAGGTATGATGTGAGGTTAAGGTTGGGGCTAAGTTAGGGGCAGGGTTATGTTAAGGTGTGATGTGAGGTTAAGGTCGGGGCTAAGTTAGGTGCAGGGTTATGTTAAGGTATGATGTGAGGTTAAGGTTGGGGCTAAGTTAGGTGCAGGGTTATGTTAAGGTGTGATGTGAGGTTAAGGTTGGGGCTAAGTTAGGGGCAGGGTTATGTTAAGGTGTGATGTTAGGTTAAGGTTGGGGCTAAGTTAGGTGCAGGGTTATGTTACGGTGTGAAGTTAGTTTAAGGTTAGGGTTAAGTTTAGGTGTAAGGTTAAGGCTTGGATTAGTTTAAAGTTCAGGTGTGTTAATTTCTTCTACTCGTAACAAGTTTTGGTGTTTTTTCAGGGACTGGGAGAAGTTTGCAGGATGATGGTCACGTGCTCTGGAACATTTTGTCACCATGTGACATTCTGTGGCAATGGCAGGGCTCTGTTCTGGGGCGTGTCCTCTGTGACCTGAAGAATAAGACTGAGCTAAAGCTGCACACCAACTATTCAGACAAGATGAGGGAATCCTGACCATCTTCTCTGTCACCAGTTGGACATAAAACGGTGCTGATTCACCGGAAAAGTGACATGACCTGCTCGTGCACTTTTCGTTTCACCTTTCATGCGTCGTGCATCTGTGCACTGGGCTGAAGTAAACATTTGTATTATTCTTCGTCCAGAACGCGCACACAGCAGTAAAAAAAAAAAAAAGAGACGCTGACACAAAAAACCCCTTTTGCCATTATAAGTTTTTACTTCGTACTTATAAATATCCAGTTTAAATACACTAATAAAATAGTTCAGACATTTCCATGACTTAGGTAACAGCTTCCCAAAAGTTGAGAAACTTTTATCATTTCAGGATGTACAAACCTGAACCACAAAAAGAAGAAAGAAAGAAGAAGAAGAAGAAAAAAAATCAACATACAGTTTGGTAACAGCTGCTACACAGTAGCTGAGAGAAGACACAGATCCAGATCTCCATAAGTATCCACCGCTGGAAAACACATTTTAACCCATTTAAAATAACCTCCTTGGTGGAGGTAATGAAACGGCTCGTCCTTAAGCGGCAGCTTGAACATTTGGGAGATTTATTGCAAAAGAGTTTCATATATAACTGAACGGAGTGTGTAACTTTAGGAGACATGTACGCACATTTAGCAAATGCACACTGTAAAACCTGATGAGCTACAGTTTGAGGAAACCATTTTACACAAATAATTCAAACAGGGGTGGATCCAGAAAATTGTGGTTGTGGTGGGGGGTGGGGGTCTGATTTAATTGGAATTGGAGAATCCCCTGAGTGGATTCTGCTCATTCATAGAACGAAAGTGTAATATTGTCCCTGATATTAAAAAAAAATTATACTAGCAGTAAGCAACTCTTTCCACCATGAATACTAACATAAATATGTCAGATTTGCAAAGTAAAATATTCATTTTTATTGTAAACCACATCTTTCATAATCAACAATGAATTTTTGGCCAGGAATCACAAAAAACATTTTAATCTATAATCATATTATGCAGATCATAATTAAGAAATTGTACCACACATTAAGTTATCAATCTTAAAAACTTTCGCTTGTTTTATTTATTTATTTGCTTTTTTTCCTTCATATGTTTTTTTCTGGGAATCTCTTTTTTTGGCTGGTTGTTCCCCCCATCCCTGTTCAAACATCGCAAATAACTTTATTTAAATAAACTTAGTTGATTTGCATTCAAAATAAATGATCATGATCAATGTATCGAACTAAAACATTTGAAGCATTTTGAATTAATTTATAAGACAAGGTTTTGCATCGTGGACATAAAACTGCTGAGGTAAGACCTTAACCTTACCTCGTTAAAATTAATTATACAAAAAACATTTCCAATTATTTAGAGGGATACTGCGAATTAAGTACTTCCAGTTATTTCAATATTAGGTAATATGAGTTCATGAAAAATTAAATCAAGTTGATTTTACTAAATTTAAATAATTTTTAAGGCCTGAATGATCTGAGTTAACCAAACTTAAATAATTTAAATCAGCCTGTTTACTCAAACTCTTTGAGTTGAAGGAACTTCTAAAGTTTTTAAAGTCTAAGCTTGGATTTAATAAAAGTGGATTTTACTGAAACACACATCATCCAGGAACGCCATTATTTTTTTAAACCACCCGTATTCCATGTTGAAAATGCATAATGTCTTTTTTGTGTCACAGTCCTCTTGGGTTTAACTCAGACGATGGTTTTGTTTCACTCTGGTTGGCTGCAGATTTCAGGAGAGAATATCAGAAGAAAACCAGGTTATCCCCTTTGTTGAATAAGTGCAAATTACTATCCAGTGAATAACCACAAAATAGAGCTTTATGGGAACAAAGTGTTAGCAGAACAAAACCAAATGCAACATACACACTCCAGTGTATTTACAGCTCAGGGACATAACAGCTGAACTACAAAGGGGAGAAAAGACCCCCCTCGCTGAATGATTGGCCACTGTAAAATATCAACAGATGACATCCCCGAGATCATAACCATTATGGTAACACCCATCTGTGATGTTGGATCTATTCCTGCCTTTATAACAATGTGCATTCTCCTTTGATGTTACTTTTCCTGCCACAAACCCATTTAATTCCACTGAACACTTCAGTAATTTTGTTCTGCGGGTACGGTGGTCAAGAGAGGCCACATCACTTCCAACTTAAAGGCATCGGAGAGCTGATGCAAACCCTGCAGATCAGGATAGATCCCTGTGTAATAGTTTGTGTTAGTCGTACATACACGTACACTAGTGTTCAGAATAATATTTGTTGTGGCTGGCGTGCCTGGCTGGCTTTTGTTTGTCTTCTGTTTCTGTCTTTTGGTTTTCCTTCCAGGTGGTGCGCATTTGGGACTGAGTGGCTGTGTGGCTGAGTTACCAGGACCTCACCCTGTTCACCTGAGGCTGATCAGGTGCGGCTCGTCAGGACTCACAGCTGTGGTGCATCTACACGGATTGGAACATGGTGGCATTTAAGTCTGGAGTACACAGTGTGTATTTGCCAGAGACTCGACCTTGTGACCAGACGGGTGAGATCATCGTCTCGAGAGCCATCTCATCATCAGTGGATGCAGAGAACGTCCAGGTTTGATGCATGGTCTGTGAAAGAGGAGAGGGTGAGGTCTCACGCTCGTCAGCACACTTCCTGAGGTACGTCAGGTTTTGTGACTAACATTTGTACAGTCAGTAAATGTGGTGTCCCTCACACCTTATTATATTGAGCTGTTATGTTAGTCGTTTTAATCAGCTTCCACTGCAGTGAGTTTGTGAACAGGGTGTTCCATGCCTGCAGGGTGGGAAGCTGATTAGTAATTAAGCCAGGAAGTGTTTGCTGTTTGTACACCTTTGAGCGGTCTCTCTGTGTGTGGAGTGTGGACTCACATGATGATTTCTTCATTCACAGACTCGGTTTGATCGCGGCCACCTGGGGGGTGTCGGCGGGGTCCTTGGGTCCGAACTGGTTCTGGCTCCGGACCGTTAGTGCTGCTGGGAGCGCACCGTAATCCACCTCGCCAGACCGTGCACTCTTTTGTTATATTTATCACATCACTGTTATGTTTATTAAACTCTGTTATTCTTTGTACCGTGCTCTGCTTATTTTATACTGGGTCCTTCAAACGCTGGTCGGTTCTCCGGGCTGCGTCCGACACATAACAGTAGTCTCTGGCCAAACATCATGGACCCAGCGGTAGCAGAGACGGTAACGCGCCGGGAAGGCGGCAGCAGACGTTCAGAAGTTATCCGGATCAGTTGCGGGTGCTCTCCGCCCGGATGGTGCGTGTTTGAGAACCCATTACTGAATACTGATTTGTGCTCTCTTGGAGCCGTGATCCTGTGTTGTGCCTTATCCGTGGGTCGTGGTGGAGTGTGACTGGCGACGGCTTCGCGTCACGCTCCGACCGGATAAGAGGTTTAAACGGGAGCTGCAAGAGAATGTCTATAATGGGTGAACGCGCACAGCGGAGCTCTGTGGCACGGGTCGCTGAGCTTCCTGTGTTACAGTTGTAGCGCCGTTTCCCCGGGTAAAGATAGCTACTGCATCTGTTGTTCAACTCCGGCGTTATTTAGTTGAATCACATTTTTGGTTGTGTGTTTACACGTTGCTGCGCACAGAAAAGCAGCATGAGTTGGGTTCTCTGTTACCAAAGGGGGTTTTTCATTTTTAGCACTTTGGCTCCCTCTGTTGGTGACTGAGTCACATTACCGTTAAGCTCTTAAGTTGGAACAGGTGTGTTCCATTTGTTTGAGCTTAACGGTATACGTCACTTATTAGTTTTGTGTTGGTTCATTTTTTGTGGGTGTTTTTTGAGTTGGTTTTTGTGGGGGATTTTTTTTAACACTATTTAGTGTTCTGGGGTTGTGACCCTGCAGTCTGTTTGGAGCAAAAAAGGACCCAAGCCACTTTATGTTAGTCTGTTAGTCTTTCTTTTTATTTCTTTTAGTTTCACCTCCCCAGGGTTTGATGGGACGGCCCCTGGGGGGTGATGGGGGGGGGGGGTAATTGGGTTGTTTTTTCTTTTTTTTTTTTTTTTGCCCTCTCTTCTCCTCTGACTCCAGCCGGGTGAGCCGTACGTGTCGGCGTTGCTGGAGTGGTGCAGTTTGGTTATGCTGGGCGTTTCCCAGGTAACCTCTGCACCTGGGAGGGGGGGGGGGGGGTTCGGGGTGTTGTTTTTTTTTTGTTTGTTGATTCCCTGTTCCACCTCCGGCTTCAGCGCGCCTTTGAGCCGTCTGCCATCAGCGTGGCTGAGGTTTGGGGCAGTGGGATATACCCGCAGCTGGTGGCTGGTTTGGAAGTCGGAGGAGTGGTGCCGTTTTGTGCCGTCTGCCATAACCACTGTCCACTCCTCCCGGTTGACTTCTGGGGTATAGTCACGGTTGGTGATGCTGGACGTGCTTCCAGTTTCCACTGCGCCAAGGGGGTGGGGTTGGGGTTGTTTTGTTTGTATGTTTTTTTTTCTTTCCTTTTGTTTTTCCCCCCAGTTTCCGCCCTCAGGGTGTGACTGTGGTGTCCTCTGGGGGGGAAAGGGCTGTGGGTCCATCTAGCCATAGACGGCCGGGGCTGGGTCCGTTGGTCATGAGGGGAGGCGTCTCCTGGGGTTGATGGAACGGTCCTCTGGGAGGCGCTGGGAGTCCCCGTGGGTGACCTTGGATCCCAGAGGGACATCGGCTGTGGTTATTACTCCTGGAGCTGGCGGGATGTCCTCTGGGGGGTGTTGGTCCCTACATGTCGTTGGGGGGGTGTGTGTTAGCATTTTTATTTGCAAGCTTAAGTTTGGGTTGTTTTTCTTTTCTCCTCTTCCCGGGGTTTGATGGGACGGTCCTCTGGGGAAGGGGGGGTTGGTTTGGTTTTGTGTTTGTTTTTTTTGTTTTATGACTACTCAGATTGTGAACATGGTTGGACAAAGGCTGACCGCACAGGTTCAAGAACTCCTGGCCACACCTGTGCTAATTGACTGACAGAAACAAAGGCAAAGATGCAGCCAGAGGAGAAGACATCAACCGTTCTGTTAAATGAAGATTCTGTTGGAGGATGAATGCAGATGCGGTTTCCAGCCATGGTCCCTGGAGGGGGGTGTTTCTCCTGGGCCAGGTTTGTGTGGTCGCCGGGAGGCTTCCCGTGAGGGTGGGGTGCTGTTGTGGCTGGCGTGCCTGGCTGGCTTTTGTTTGTCTTCTGTTTCTGTCTTTTGGTTTTCCTTCCAGGTGGTGCGCATTTGGGACTGAGTGGCTGTGTGGCTGAGTTAACAGGACCTCACCCTGATCACCTGAGGCTGATCAGGTGTGGCTCGTCAGGACTCACAGCTGTGGTGCATCTACACGGATTGGAACATGGTGGCATTTAAGTCTGGAGTACACAGTGTGTATTTGCCAGAGACTCGACCTTGTGACCAGACGGGTGAGATCGTCATCTCGAGAGCCATCTCATCATCAGTGGATGCAGAGAACGTCCAGGTTTGATGCATGGTCTGTGAAAGAGGAGAGGGTGAGGTCTCACGCTCGTCAGCACACTTCCTGAGGTACGTCAGGTTTTGTGACTAACATTTGTACAGTCAGTAAATGTGGTGTCCCTCACACCTTATTATATTGAGCTGTTATGTTAGTCGTTTTAATCAGCTTCCACCGCAGTGAGTTTGTGAACAGGGTGTTCCATGCCTGCAGGGTGGGAAGCTGATTAGTAATTAAGCCAGGAAGTGTTTGCTGTTTGTACACCTTTGAGCGGTCTCTCTGTGTGTGAAATGTGGACTCACATGATGATTTCTTCATTCACAGACTCGGTTTGTCGCGGCCACCTGGGGGGTGTCGGCGGGGTCCTTGGGTCCGAACTGGTTCTGGCTCCGGACCGTTAGTGCTGCTGGGAGCGCACCGTAATCCACCTCGCCAGACCGCGCACTCTTTTGTACTTTTATCACATCAATCAATCAATCAATCAATCAATTTTTTTATATAGCGCCAAATCACAACAAACAGTTGCCCCAAGGTGCTTTATATTGTAAGGCAAGGCCATACAATAATTATGTAAAACCCCAACGGTCAAAACGACCCCCTGTGAAAAACTCCCTCCTCCAGCAGAACCAGGCTCAGGGAGGGGCAGTCTTCTGCTGGGACTGGTTGGGGCTGAGGGAGAGAACCAAGAAAAAGACATGCTGTGGAGGGGAGCAGAGATCGATCACTAATGATTAAATGCAGAGTGGTGCATACAGAGCAAAAAGAGAAAGAAACAGTGCATCATGGGAACCCCCCAGCAGTCTACGTCTATAGCAGCATAACTAAGGGATGGTTCAGGGTCACCTGATCCAGCCCTAACTATAAGATTTAGCAAAAAGGAAAGTTTTAAGCCTAATCTTAAAAGTAGAGAGGGTGTCTGTCTCCCTGATCTGAATTGGGAGCTGGTTCCACAGGACAGGAGCCTGAAAGCTGAAGGCTCTGCCTCCCATTCTACTCTTACAAACCCTAGGAACTACAAGTAAGCCTGCAGTCTGAGAGCAAAGCGCTCTATTGGGGTGATATGGTACTACGAGGTCCCTAAGATAAGATGGGACCTGATTATTCAAAACCTTATAAGTAAGAAGAAGAATTTTAAATTCTATTCTAGAATTAACAGGAAGCCAATGAAGAGAGGCCAATATGGGTGAGATATGCTCTCTCCTTCTAGTCCCCGTCATCAACATAACATCACTGTTATGTTTATTAAACTCTGTTATTCTTTGTACCGTGCTCTGCTTATTTTATACTGGGTCCTTCAAACGCTGGTCGGTTCTCCGGGCTGCGTCCGACACATAACAAATAGTAGTGCTATGTGACTAAAAAGATTAGTCCAGGTTTTGAGTATATTTCTTATTGTTACATGGGAAACAAGGTACCAGTAGATTCAGTAGATTCTCACAAATCCAACAAGACCAAGCATTCATGATATGCACACTCTTAAGGCTATGAAATTGGGCTATTAGTAAAAAAAAAAAAAAAAAGTAGAAAAGGGGGTGTTCACAATAATAGTAGCATCTGCTGTTGACGCTACAAACTCAAAACTATTATGTTCAAACTGCTTTTTTAGCAATCCTGTGAATCACTAAACTAGTATTTAGTTGTATAACCACAGTTTTTCATGATTTCTTCACATTTGCGAGGCATTAATTTTGTTGGTTTGGAACCAAGATTTTGCTCGTTTACTAGTGTGCTTGGGGTCATTGTCTTGTTGAAACACCCATTTCAAGGGCATGTCCTCTTCAGCATAAGGCAACATGACCTCTTCAAGTGTTTTGACATTTCCAAATTGATCCATGATACCTGGTATGTGATATATAGGCCCAACACCATAGTAGGAGAAACATGCCCATATCATGATGCTTGCACCACCATGCTTCACTGTCTTCACTGTGAACTGTGGCTTGAATTCAGAGTTTGGGGGTCGTCTCACAACCTGTCTGCAGCCCTTGGACCCAAAAAGAACAATTTTACTCTCATCAGTCCACAAAATATTCCTCCATTTCTCTTTAGGCCAGTTGATGTGTTCTTTGGCAAATTGTAACCTCTTCTGCACATGTCTTTTATTTAACAGAGGGACTTTGCGGGGGATTCTTGCAAATAAATTAGCTTCACACAGGCGTCTTCTAACTGTCACAGCATTTACAGGTAACTCCTAGAGCTGATCAATGGGTGAGCCTTTGCCATTCTGGTTATTCTTCTATCCATTTTGATGGTTGTTTTCCGTTTTCTTCCATGCGTCTCTGTTTTTTTTTGTCCATTTTAAAACAGTGGAGATCATTGTAGATGAACAGCCTATAATTTTTTGCACCTGCGTATAAGTTTTCCCCTCTCCAATCAACTTTTTAATCAAACTACGCTGTTCTTCTGAACAATGTCTTGAACGTCCCATTTTCCTCAGGCTTTCAAAGAGAAAAGCATGTTCAACAGGTGCTGGCTTCATCCTTAAATAGGGGACACCTGATTCACACCTGTTTGTTCCACAAAATTGACAAACTCACTGACTGAATGCCACACTACTATTATTGTGAACACCCCCTTTTCTACTTTTTTTTTACTAATAGCCCAATTTCATAGCCTTAAGAGTGTGCATATCATGAATACTTGGTCTTGTTGGATTTGTGAGAATCTACTGAATCTACTGGTACCTTGTTTCCCATGTAACAATAAGAAATATACTCAAAACCTGGATTAATCTTTTTAGTCACATAGCACTACTATTATTCTGAACACTACTGTACATGAGTGTGCATAGCGTTCTGATTACAAAAACCTGTGCTGATAATGTCTCAGAATCCTCCAGCTTTTTGTTGAAAGGTAACGCAACTTCCTGTTACTATTCTCTTAGTAACAAACCGTACCTATTTCTAAACGGTGAACGTAGTAAGCTCAAAGAGAAAAGAAATGTTATGAACAATTTATATTAAAAAAATATGACTTCCTTTTATGACTTCCTTATGACCTCAGTTACCCCAATCAATCACAAATATTTTGCTAATCAACAGATCATACCTCTAGCTCTATCAGTTGTGGAGACATAGCAGAAAATGTGTTTTCCGCACCATGTTTTTGTCGTCTTTGACCTTTGTCTGATCGTCTTCAAAAGTCAGTCATCTCTAAATATCTGTCCAAGTAACAACAAGTTTGGTAAAAATCTAATCTAAACTAATTTTAGTTGTCTTGTTCACACAAGACACAAAGAAATAAATCAACCAGCCAACAAACAACAAAAACCCACAACTGCAAATTAAAAAAATGAATGTTTGCAAGCACAGAGAATACAAATATAACCAACAGCACATAGTATATCAAAAAATTTGATAATGTGTCTGCTGCAAATTCACACAGTGGAAGTACAAGCAGTAACACAAAACAACTTTTACTGACTTCTTTTTTGTGCTGCTACTATTATTTCTATTGTTTTGTGGAGGTTTGAAATGTTTTGGGAGTGTTGTGTGAATTTTGTAGCAGTCAGTCATCAAATTAAATCATTGCACGAGCTGTAGGTTATATTTGTTTGTATAGTCTCTGTTTGCTAACAATTATTTTTAAATTTGCAATTTTTTTTTGATGCAACTAGATGTTGAATTGATGCAGGTGTGTGTGTTCTTAATATTTGTAAGTGTTTTGTGCATTTGCAAGTGTCTAAATTTGGATGTGTTGTGGCCTGTCTTGGCCACCATATTCTGGAGGCTCCCCAGAAATCCTGCAGGATACGACCTGATGCTGTAGCCAAACTTGCATTTTGGTCATAAAATTTTGCATCCAGCTACAATTGATATCATTGTGATGCCTCTACTGGTGGTTGGCTCTCACTGTGGTATTGTATCACTTCCTGTTCCGGAGCACAGCGGTGTTTTGCTGTATCTGTTAGCTGTTTAATCTGCGCAGTTAGATTGATCTAGATAACTAGATAACGATTTGTTTCACAGTGTAATCTTCACGTGCCTTAACTAAAGCACTCCCTCTGCTGAATAACCTCTAAATTATTTACACATTATTCACTTTGTGTGTTTTTAGGAATCCACTAGCGGATCAGGTGACCCTGAACCATCCCTTAGTTATGCTGCTATAGACTTAGACTGCTGGGGGGTTCCCATGATGCACTGAGTGTTTCTTTCTCTTTTTGCTCTGTATGCACCACTCTGCATTTAATCATTAGTGATCGATCTCTGCTCCCCTCCACAGCATGTATTTTTCCTGGTTCTCTCACTCAGCCCCAACCAGTCCCAGCAGAAGACTGCCCCTCCCTGAGCCTGGTTCTGCTGGAGGTTTCTTCCTGTTAAAAGGGAGTTTTTCCTTCCCACTGTCGCCAAGTGCTTGCTCACAGGGGGTCGTTTTAACCGTTGGGGTTTTTCTGTAATTATTGTATGGCTTTTGCCTCACAATATAAAGCGCCTTGGGGCAACTGTTTGTTGTGATTTGGCGCTATATAAATAAAATTGATTTGATTTGATTTGATAGGTGGAATTAATCAGATTTTGCAGAGGAGGCAGTAAACTCTTTGGAGTACTGTAGTCTGTTCAAATAGCACACATCAGTTCACAATGGGTTAGCTCCACAAGCAAATAACTTCTGATGGCATTCATAAAACTATTTAATGCTGATCACTGAGGCAATGGAAGATATACCCAAAATATGAGCCAGTCACATCACCGTATCTACATAAAATCTATAAAATCCTGTATGAACTACTCTAAGAATAGGTTATTGTTTGCAGTCATTCATTTTAGGCAAGTGTTCTCTTAATATTCCATACTTTAAATTCGGAGTATTTATAAATCAAGGTATTATATCAAGCATTACTTGCCTATGTAATGTTGTGATCAAATTATATTTTACAGAAGTGCATTTCCATCAAAATATGCACAGTTAAATCAATGGAATTTGTCTGTTGAACCGCGTCCCACTTTCATGCGATTCATTTTAACTGAAATTTTATACCAAAGTTATGGAATGTTTTTTGATGGAAAACACCATTCTGCACACATTAATATAAACATTTCTTTCAAATGTGTATAATGTCAAATATTATATTGCATAAAGCACTAATGATCTGAACTTGAAATACACACCGATGTAGTTATGACTTTGACCTTCTTTCTAAAATACAGTAAATAATTATTATTTTGGTTTATGTAATATGTTTGTCTATTTTTAGGTGGCCTTTTAATATCTGGTCAAGACAGCACATGAATATTAGTTACGGTTAACTATCACGTTTGCATTGTCAAAGTCGGCTTTGCCTCCCACAATGCATTGCTCACCATATTAAACAGTGTAAACAGGAAAATAAACACAACACGTCTCTGAAAGCTTGTTTCTGGCTTTTTTGTGGTTTAGCCATGCCCAAAAGCTGTTGTATCAATGGCTGCATCAGCAATAGATGCATAGTTTAGCAAATGCACAGCAGATCATTTAAATGCACACAAAGAGCAAGTATTCTTACAAAACGATTCTGCAATCTCTCTCTTTGTCTCACACATGCCATATATCATCAGAGTTCAGTGTCACTTTGGCTAATTAGTTAGCTGAACAGCGAACTAAATGAACTAGCGCCACCGTTAGCTAGCTAATAGCTGATGTTGCATTACATTCTGTTACCTATCAACTTTGTGTGGCTTCTGGTCACAGCAGCAGTCGGTGAATTCTCTTATGTTCTGATAATGCAATAACATGATTTTGGAGGGCGGTATGCGTTTTCAAGAGGCCCAACGTCCATGCCCAGTCGCCCAAAATGACAGCTATTTGCCTGAGTTAGACGAGGGCGAATAACTGTCATTGCGGGCGACGGCATGGACGGAGGGACTCAGAAAAATGCATACCGCACGACAAAAGCATGTTATTTGCATTATTATCACTTTTTACTGAGATACACAACACGTAACGCGTACATAAAAAGTTGGCTCACTTTAACTTTTGTCGTGTCGGCTGGCGCGGGCTGCTCTCCAAATTCGGCAGTGCATCCTCATCAAGCTGGCTGCTTTGGGTACTGTTCATTGTCGTACTATCCATGAGAAAATCATCCGGAATATCCATATTGGGACCAACACACACTTCTTGCCTTTTTATCTTTTCCTGTGCGGACAGTTTTTTTTTTTTCCTCTTGGACAGTTCTTGGGCTGCGCACTATGACGTCATTTGTTTACGCACAGCAGGCGGGTATAGCCAGATAGCATCGACGTAAATCTATGATACTGGCCCAGCAACACCCTGGTAAAGTGATAATAATAACCAATAGCACAACACAAGTAGTGTGTGTTAAAATATGTTTAATCTTAAGTATTACAAAATGCCTACACTCTTTGTTTGTAAACAGTTTGTTTTATCAGTTAGGCCGGGTCAGGGGGTTTGCCAAAGGATTACCCCCCCACCCAAAACAAAAAAAATCACCAGAAGTCCCTACTGGACCTCTCTCAAATATGGCAAAATTAGCAAAATTACACGATGATGTAACCAAATCAATTTTTGGGAGGTGGAGTCTATATAGTGCTCTTTTTTTCTTTTCTGTTTTTGCAATGTTATTATACTTAGCTATTTACAAACTGACGGGTTTGTCTGGAATAAAAGTCAACAGATTTGTCGCTAGTTTCTGGATAGGATTTGTAGTTGCTAGGGAGGATCAAAAATGGGCTAAATATAGCAACAAAGTTGCTAAATTAGCACCACTGCACTGGGTAGGGCACATGACTTTGATGACATACTGTCCTAGAGAATGTATTAGTGATTTTAAGCAGCAATGGTTTTAAGCTCTACTATGGTGACAGGAAATAGTTCTGTTGTTTTTGCATGTTAGCTTGACTATTTGCCATAACCTGAAACATTACGATAGCAACAGAGGTTTCCAATAGTCACTACTAGATTAGATAAAAATAAGAGGACTTTTGCAATTTAAACTATTTTTCCTTTGTAACATATGTTTAAAATCCATATTTCAGGGACATTTCCAATAATTAAATTTTTTTCTTTTCCGCTAAATCAGTGAACTTATGAAATTAGCCATGTCGGCTAAGCTAACGTTAATCCAGGCAAAAGTTGCTTTGCTAGCTAGAACTCAACAATGAATTTATGTTACTGTATATAAATGTATTGATCTCACACACGAGTGGCAGTAGTGGGTGAAGATTAAGTCTTGTTTGCCCCATCATCCCCACCACAAGAGTAGAAACATGAGCTCCAGTCCCAAACAGTCATTACTTAAACACCGTCTCATCAACAAGCACAGTTTCTGAGAAACTATAAAGAAAGAAAATAAATGAAAGCCTGGATAAGATTCTTTTCAAGTACCTGTTCATTTATTCAGGGATGAGAATGGGCAAAGAAACAAACTGAAAATCAGCGGGGGCTCTGGGGTCACTGTAGGCCCCCAGCAGGGTCCAGGGGAAGCGCCCCTGGCGGGGCCCACAGGTTTAGAGCATTTTAAAGGCATTTTGGGCCACTAGAGAGACCTAATTTCATAAATTTCCATTTTATATTTTTTTTGTACACTCAACAAAAATATAAACGCAACACTTTTGGTTTTGCTCCCATTTTGTATGAGATGAACTCAAAGATCTAAAACTTTTTCCACATACACAATATCACCATTTCCCTCAAATATTGTTCACAAACCAGTCTAAATCTGTGATAGTGAGCACTTCTCCTTTGCTGAGATAATCCATCCCACCTCACAGGTGTGCCATATCAAGATGCTGATTAGACACCATGATTAGTGCACAGGTGTGCCTTAGACTGCCCACAATAAAAGGCCACTCTGAAAGGTGCAGTTTTGTTTTATTGGGGGGGGGATACCAGTCAGTATCTGGTGTGACCACCATTTGCCTCATGCAGTGCAACACATCTCCTTCGCATAGAGTTGATCAGGTTGTCAATTGTGGCCTGTGGAATGTTGGTCCACTCCTCTTCAATGACTGTGCGAAGTTGCTGGGTATTGGCAGGAACTGGTACACGCTGTCGTATACGCCGGTCCAGAGCATCTCAAACATGTTCAATGGGTGACATGTCCGGTGAGTATGCCGGCCATGCAAGAACTGGGACATTTTCAGCTTCCAAGAATTGTATACAGATCCTTGCAACATGGGGCCGTGCATTATCCTGCACTAATCATGGTGTCTAATCAGCATCTTAGTCCCTCTGTTCATGGCCAGTCACCCGCAATGACAGATATTAAAGTTATGTATTATTGTAAATATATCTACATGAAAGGTTTATCTTTGACCCGTTGTGTGACTGTCATGCCCAATTGCGCTGTGTTTGCGCTTGTGATGGAGGGCTATATGTGGGGTTAATCTACTGTCTCGTGTCATTTCTCAGATCAGTTGTTGGTTTGGTTTTGTGGTATGCAGGAGATCACTTGACCGAGGGTCTATACGTTCAAAAAATAATTAAAAAAATACTGTCATCACTCTTTACTCTTACTCAGTCTCTTACAACGGTGTAGCCTAAACACACGAGCTTTCTAGGAGTGCACCCAATTCATTACGCACGCTCAGAGGCACGTCAACTCCGGTGCGCACTTTTTTTGGGGGGGGGGGGGGGTACCCTGCCCCCTGTGATAAACTCATCTCCCCCTTAATATTTTTTTCTGGCGCCGGCCTGCGACAAATATGCCACTTTCAGTCACATATCAGCAGAAATACACTGTAACAAATGTTGTCTAGTCAGTTATCATGGCGTTTTTTTCTCTTTTAAAAAAAAAAAAGTTTATCTGCTTGTTGATTTTAGCCATTTCACACTGATTGCAGCGCAGTGGTAAAGTTTCCACCTGGTAATCAGAGCTTTTCAGAGCAGGTTTGAATCCTGTGAGTGGCATTTATTTTTTATTTAACCAGGGTTATTTAACTGCAGGGTTCTGTACTGCATCCCCTTTGATTTATTATTTATATCAACTCAGTGATATTCACTAATTATACAGCTGGTTTTAGTTTATTTTTCTCCAGAATAGCGGCGCAATGTGGTGCACCTCGTCTCAGCTCCTCGCACTGTGTTCCCACTGCGATGGTGTCGTGCACGAAACCATCCCAACGTGATTGCTCACACCTGTCCTTCAGCTTGATGTTTTCATGGTTCGCTCATACGAGCTGTTCCACCATGATTTGCCCTGATTTGTACTTATTCATACTATGTGTGAAGGGGCCCTTAACTTTGGTGACATGCTTCTTTGCAATGTTCTTCCAAAGTGTTTCTCCTCTAGATCCGTAGTTGATGAACATAACATGCAGAGGGCTTTACTGGGGAGATCAACCTTGTGGACGAATTCACCTAGTCTTGCCGTTGTCCCGTCCACCGCCCGCTCCAACCATGTCCACTTAAAATGTATTTTTTACACCACTATTCTATGTCTTTAGCATAGTCTTCCTCCTCTCTCTCAACAATTTTCACCACGCAGCTTGACAGACTGAAACTTGCAGAAAATCCACGTCCAAGTTCTTTCAGTGACTTTATTACAGAGATTCTGATTGGCTGAAAGTTCGCTGTTGTAGAAAAAAGTAACCAATGACATTACGCGTTTTAGCTTGCAGTTTTGGCAGTGCTATTATTGTTTCCATGTATATTAACTCGTACGGATCACCCAGCTGTTAATCCCCCCAAAGATTTTTCTCAACGGATTTATGCCGATTTCAGAAATGTCCCAGAAACCCAGAAAAAGTCTGAAATCCATGAATCTGTGGAAAATTCTCATCCCTGTTTATTGCCTGCATGACCTCAGTAGCTAGCTAGCTTGTCCCACTCACTAGAATGGCTATTCATGCTAGCTTGGCCTGTTAGTATAAAGCTAACAGTGTCCTCACGCATACAAGTAGGTAGGGTTGCCAACTCTCTGAAAAATAAATAAGGGACACCTCACCGCCAGGGCCAACCAGCCGACTGACCATTGCCTTCACCCTTCCCAGCGTCTGTGTGAAACGATTTTTAACCATTTGACTGACTTGACGAGCAGAGGTGGTGGCCAAGTGGTTAATGCGGTTGGTTTCAGTTCAGAAGGTTCCGGGTTCAAATCCCACCCCTGCCACATTTCTCCATGTAATGTGGAGTTGCGTCAGGAAGGGCATCCGGCGTGAAACTTGTGTAAACCTTGTGCCAATTCAACATGCAGATCCACCTTGGATTTGCTGTGGCAACCCCAAGTGCAAACAAGGGAGCAGCCGAAGGGACTTACCTACTGTTGACTTGACCCTGAATTTAGGTAGATGCATACATGCATTTGTTCTGATATGAACACGTGGAAAACAAATTATTATTTAGCAATTTATTTTTAGTGCAAAATAAATTTTCAATCACAATTTCAATATGAGCATTCTGTCTTCTTTAAAAATAAATCTCTGTAGTGTTATTGCTTAACTTAAATTGTATAAGTAAGTCCCTTCGGCTGCTCCCTTGTTTGCACTTGGGGTCGCCACAGCAAATCCAAGGTGGATCTGCATGTTGATTTGGCACAGGTTTTACGCCAGATGCCCTTCCTGACGCAACTTCACATTACATGGAGAAATGTGGCAGGGGTGGGATTTGAACCCAGAACCTTCCGAACTAAAACCAAGCGCATTAACCACTTGGCCACCACCCCTGCTCTTAACTTAAATTGTATAAATTAAAAAAAAAAATTAACAACAAAAAAAAAAAACAATAGAAAATTTGCATCATCCAAAACAATGTAACAGTGCAAAACAATGTAACAGTGCACATTTACACATTTAGTGTAATAAAAAGTGCAAAAAATAAAGTCTGAAAAGTAAACAATACTGTTGTCACGCACCTTTTCCACCCAGCCATTTTCCTTTTCTCATTCTCCCTGTATTTTTGCATTCTTTTTTGTTTTGTTTTTTTTTAGGAGGAGTAACGACGTTACAGACATTGCTGTCCGTAGACATATCTGCAGTGCCAGTGTCGGTGTCTGTATCGATATCAGCCATGCTGCTTTGTTATTGTCGTCCAGCGACCGTCGTCGGCTCATGACGTCGGTATCTTCTTGCGAGCAGATGTCCCTCGACCAATGAGATAAGAGTGATTCTGTATTGTCAACTCGTGTCTGTCAGCTCATTGGTGAAAAGCAGGAGAGAGGCTGGGATCAAATTTACCGTAAGTTTCCATATAAAGCGCCAGTCAATTCCATTGACATTTTACAGACTTTTTGATTCTCACAGAAATACAGGACAAACTGCGTCCCGTTTCAGGTCAATACGGAACGCACACTTTTATTTCCAAATAAGGGACGATTCCGTTTTTCAAGGGACGGTTGGCAACCCTACAAGTAGGATATATCGAGAAGTTCATGCAAAAGCAACTGGACTTTTTGTTCATTCTTTAACACATTTCACCAAAAGATGTCTTCAGTCTCCACTGCTAGCATTGGCTATAATATAAACGTACCAGAAAACATTAGTGTTTATTTGACTGGAGTAGTGGCTAAAGAAGGAACATGCTAAAATAAGAAATAACTCCCAAACTACTTGTATCTTTTCCATGGGATTGAGTTTGTAATTGGGTTAAAATTAATTCATTGGCTTTCCAAGAGGTGCGCAGTGAGAAACTGTTTGATTTACTGCTTTACTTTACTTTCTATCTCTGCTGAAACTTTTTCATTTGTAAAACCACAATGCTCAGTAAAACCTGAGTCTCAATACTTGTGGATGACAGCAGGTGACAAATATTTGATAATTCTCTGACCACGGAACAAAAAACATTTGAATTGGAGAGTAAAAACAGACACGCTCACATTTTGACACACGTAATTTGACTTGACATATTTGCATAAAATGAAACGTGTCGGTTCCATGATTAGAATGACTGACTTATTGAAAATGTCTGAAAAAGGCGATGCTGCTCCAAAGCTTTCTTTTGAAGAAATCATTTTTGTGACCTTTGAAAATTATGAAGACAGCTCTAATTTGAGCATACAAGGTCTCAGTCAATTGAAAGCACTTTTGCAGAGTGAGAACACAGTCAAAGCAATCCAAAAAGGATTTGTCAGTGTCTGTGTTCAAAGCTTTTCATGAAGAAAGATTCCAACTTTCAGTCTTTCAACCATGGATTCACATTTTTTTTTTTAGCACTATGGGGTCTTCATACTGTACTGATTTTTCTTTTCATAGTTTGTCCCTTCAGCTGCTCCCTTATTTTCACGCATTAACCCCTTGGCCACCACCCCTTCCTTGTGTTTCACTGTGGACCAGAAATTTGTATGCATCTTGATGATTTCTCTTGTCCAAACTGTGTCAAATAATTTCCAGTGTGTTGTTTATTGCACGTTTATTTGTCCATCTTGTTTATTTTAGGAATTTAAAAGGCCTTAAGTAACAGCACAGACTAGAGTGTGCACATGTGCTACATTAACCTCTGTGCATTCTACACCCAGCAAAAAATGTCCAACGTAAACTCCGGAAAATACGGCACATATCTAGGCTTTTCCAAAGACAACACAAAGTTGGTTGCCATTGATTGCTAAGTTAATTTCCATTTAAACTGGAGACCACCTAAAACATATCATGTAGTGCACTAACCGCTTGATCACATTTTCATGTAAAGAAATGAAGCCAAAAACACGCTTTCACACAATATTCAGAAAGTGTTTCACATACTGTCAGTTTCTGTTTGTACCTGCATTCTTTATGCCAAAGCTGTGATGATTCTGTGATCTTTGTAGAGTCGATTGGTACTCTGACTGTAGCACATGAGAAACTGAACAAGGATTTTGTGATTGTCCAGGATCAAGAATAAGATCCAGGCTTTCAGTGACTTCTTGGACTCAGCCATCAAAAATGTATCTATATGCAGCAAAAATGTTGATTTTGTTGAGACATTAACCTTACCTCGGCAGTGACAATAATGTCTCTGGGATTGGGAGATTCCTGGGATGATCTTAAGAAGTCACGAGGTCACTCGACAGAGGTGTTTGGCAATGCTATGATGTTAGAAGGAGAAGAAAAGACATTTGGATGCTAACCAATGACCTACGGTGAAGACTGGACGTCTTCAGAACTAGGTATACATGGAGGATCCTTGGGTACAACTGGAATAACTTTGTGTCAAACTTTACTATGGGAAACTTAAATGAGGAGGATTCCTTGTATTGTGAGGGAACATGACATTTGACATTGACAACATAACGAGGACATTTTGGCCATGTGGCTTGTTTATCTGGGCATGATCCAGTATGCCGGTGCCTCAACGTTGAGAACCCCACAGCGGCTGGACAAGACCAAGGATACAGCCACATTTCATGTGGTTGTGGCAGACAGATGGTTACTTACGAAAGGTAGGGTTGGATGGGTTCTCAGCTTGGGTGGTTGCCACCTGGGACTGGGGACAGTTTCGTGACATGGTGGATGGGGTGACACGTGGCACCAGTGCATTCTTCCACATCTGACTTTTTGCCAAGAACAATGATTAGAGAGTTGACCAAATGTCACAGACCACTAAATCCTCTCAGGTTGAAAGCAAAACATCTTGTCATGTCACTGATCCCAGCAGAGCCTGTGGAACTGCATTGTGACATTGTGAAGACATGGATTTGCTCTTCAAAATGTTCTGCCATTTTCGTTTTGTTGTTCTTCCAAACAAGTGTTGGAAGAAGGATGTAGCAAGGATGTAGCATATAAGGATAAGTATGCTGTGATATATACATTGTTACTAGTGTATCCTGCGTCCTGATGAATCTTAAACACGCTACAATGGTGCCTGTCAATGGGTTGGTGACCTCCGTTCTAGCATACTGAGATGGGAATGATTTGCCATTTAATTATGAGATTGTCGTTGGATGTATCGTGGACAGTGCCTTGCAGGTGATACCAGGAGTCTCCACACTGCATGACTCTACGCCAGCCTGCATGCAACCATCATTTCTTGAGATCATCCTGGTAGCACCACAGAAGCCTACCTCCACCACACTGACCTTCTCTCTCGCACGATCAATTTCCCAATATTGTTTCCACTATTCCTTGCAAAGTGACCAAAGTATCACAGTGTCTATCTCTTGATTAAATTGTTTTTTTGTTTGTTTTTTGTTTTTTTGTAGGGGTGTAATAATAATAATGTAATAATTAACTGATACAAATCTAAAATCAGTTTTATATAACAGATATGGCTACATTGGAACATGGACCAATCTATTTCCAGGTCCTGAGCCGAGAGCCTGGGAATAGTTTATGGAGTCACGCGGTTACAGGACAGAGATGTTTAGTGATACCAGTACCTTTGTAGGAAAACAAAGGTTCACGTCTTTAGGTTCCTGGTGCTTCCAATCTTACTCTATCGTTCTGAGACTTGGACATCAATGAGTGACCTAAGGCAATTAGATGTCTTAGGTACTAGGTCCCTCATCTCTCCAGAGGATGCTTGGAGAGATGCTGGAACAAGTCTGTGTCAAAGAAATGGCTGCTGTTGAGACTTGGGTGATGTGGCGCATTTCTCTGAGCAGGATTCTGCGCACAGGTGCCTCAGTGCTGAGGGCACCATCTATCACTGTGGGGGCGGTGATGGTCTAGTGGTTAAGCGCTTGGCTTGAGACAAGAGGATCAAATACCAGCCTGACCAGAAAATCACTAAGGGCCCCTGGGCAAGGTCCTTAATCCCCTAGGTGCTCCCGGTGTGTAGTGAGTACCTTGTATGGCAGCACCCTGACATCAGGGTGAATGTGAGGCATTACTGTAAAGTGCTTTGAGCGTCTGATGCAGATGGAAAAGCGCTATATAAATGCAGTCCATTTACTATTTATCACTGTGAATACTAGAATACATCGCTGCACCATTTCTATCACTGCACGTTATGACAGTTCTGTTACTTTGTTATATTTCATTAGTACGGCCAAAGCAGATGGTCACCTCAATGAATATAGTCGGCTTAAGGTTTCTTTCTACAGTAAAAAAACAAAACAAAAAACAAACAGAAACAAACAAATAAACAAAACAAAACAAAAAAAAAAAAAACAAAGCCAGAGGGACTTTTTCCAACTACTGTCAGCAATGTCTTGCTCATAGGGTGGGTAAGGTTTAAACCTTGCTCATGTGTAGCGCTTTGGGGCGGCTTTTGTTGTCCTTTGGTGCTGTATAAATAAACTGAATTAAATGGACCCCAGCAACTGGAAAGGATCGGCCATGTTTCAGCTGGCTGCAGCAGATACATGGCTACTTTCAGGAGGTGGGAATGGACTGGATATCTGTCTGGGTGGTTGCCAATTGGACCTAGAGTAGCGGATGTGGAAACACAGAACACCAGCAAGTGAGCTAATATTCCTGAAATGTTTGAAGAATCGTGTGGAACCTTCTTTTTGTGAAATCACAGAAATCATATGACGTGTCCACGATCGGAGAAAAACAAGTCATTGATTGTTCCAGATGTTGGCCAGACGATTGGCATATACAGTAATTGCCCAATTTCTCTCTCTGCTCATATATAAACTGGACTCATGCTCACTAAATATGTTATGTAATTGTGCTGGGTTGTACAGAAACACTGAGGAAGAGTTTGTGATGAGCCAAAATACATTGCACGCTCGCTTCAGCATTAACCAAAGTCCTTATGTGATTTCTTGAGGCTATCCAGCGGGAACACGTGGCTGTAATTCTCATTTTGGTTGCAGGGAAGAACTCTAAGATGGTTCCTCTCAGGTCATTTAAAAAGGTTCTTGGGTTTCTGAAGGTCCTTGTCTGTCTGAAGAACATCTCCTCCTTTTGAGAGATTTAAACACTCGTCTGGTACTGATGCTTAACCTATTGAAGCGTCGATCTGCTTTGGTCAGCACTTCTTACTGGACTTGGCCTGTGTGCACAGTCTGTGCTTATTTCACAGATTTGGTTAAGGTCCATTGTGGTTTTAGGTCAGTTTGGTGCCATTCTTCTCTTGGACTGGACTCCATCACAACAACAGTGGCGCTGTAGTAAGCTGTGTTCATGAGTTCACTGTGGTAGGACGGTTAGTACGTTAGTGATGGTCCATTTCTGACCAGAACATTCCTGAATCACCAACTGGAACGTGAACTCTGACTGCGTGCTCTCTACCAGCTCCAGGCAGCGCTGAGAGTCGGTGTTCTGGACGGAGCCGCCCTGCAACAGAGAGAAGATATACAAGAAATAACATCTCCAGATATGTTTAAAATAAGGCAAACAGTTCTATTTGAGTTGATTTCGAGCCACTCTCTAAATTAATCTGTGCATTCCTACAACACAAGGGCTCAAATTCTCCGGATCACATATCTGCAACAGTGGATCCAGAATGTCTTGAGTTGTCAACATCAAGGATTTTTTGCAGTCAGCCAAACGTTTGATAATTTTCATGCAGAGAACACTTGCACTTTGCAGTGCCTGGTATCCAGTGGTGGGCACAGTTCCACTAATCCGCTAATTAGCGAAGCTAACATTTTCATTAGCAGATTAACTTTTCAGCTAACTTTGAAAACCATCAGTGGACCAATTAACTTCCACTTAATTTAGTTCCACTAACTTTCAGTGTGCTAAAAATTTTTTTTTCCTGGTAAAGTGAGTACATTTAACGTCAAAAATGTTTGTAAAACCTAAAATCATACATGTTAGTTCCTGCTAATGAACGCAGAGAGCTCGCTAACACTTCCGGTTCATAGGTGCTGCTGTTGTTGCACCATAGAGCCGAAAGAAGTTACACTGTGGACAAAAACGGTATGTAAGCAGCTCAAAAGTCAGTATTTTTATTGATTTATTTTTCGTGCATTTGTTTTTTGTTTGTGAATGTAATACAGGTGAGCCATAGCTCCGTTAATGGTTTATAAATATATAATATTGAGATAAACTGTGACTTCTAATACTGTGATTTACTGCTTTTGATAAAGATAATGACAGTGTTTAGGGTTTTATTTTTTATTGATTTATTTTTTGTGTGTTCGTTTTGTGTTTTTTGTGTTTTCCTGGGAATGACCAGCAGCCCCTGTGGCGCTTAAACTCGAAACTGGCCCAGAATGCAATTCGATGTGGCCGCGACCAAGTCAATACTAAAAGTTAGAGGTAACTTCCGTTAGATTTTTTAGCAGTTTATCGATTTAGTGTTATAAAAGTTAACGGTTTAATGGTCATTGAAGCTAACGTTTCGGTTAGCTGTGCCCACCGCTGCTGGCAAGTATACTTTATTTCTATACTCAACAAAAATATAAACGCAACACTTTTGGTTTTGCTCCCATTTTGTATGAGATGAACTCAAAGATCTAAAACTTTTTCCACATACACAATATCACCATTTCCCTCAAATATTGTTCACAAACCAGTCTAAATCTGTGATAGTGAGCACTTCTCCTTTGCTGAGATAATCCATCCCACCTCACAGGTGTGCCATATCAAGATGCTGATTAGACACCATGATTAGTGCACAGGTGTGCCTTAGACTGCCCACAATAAAAGGCCACTCTGAAAGGTGCAGTTTTGTTTTATTGGGGGGGATACCAGTCAGTATCTGGTGTGACCAACATTTGCCTCATGCAGTGCAACACATCTCCTTCGCATCATCCGTGAAGAGAACACCTCTCCAACGTGCCAAACGCCAGCGAATGTGAGCATTTGCCCACTCAAGTCGGTTACGACGACGAACTGGAGTCAGGTCGAGACCCCGATGAGGACGACAAGCATGCAGATGAGCTTCCCTGAGATGGTTTCTGACAGTTTGTGCAAAAATTCTTTGGTTATGCAAACCGATTGTTCCAGCAGCTGCCCGAGTGGCTGGTCTCAGACGATCTTGGAGGTGAACATGCTGGATGTGGAGGTCCTGGGCTGGTGTGGTTACACGTGGTCTGCGGTTGTGAGGCTGGTTGGATGTACTGCCAAATTCTCTGAAATGACTTTGGAGACGGCGTATGGTAGAGACATTAACATTCAATACACGAGCAACAGCTCTGGTTGACATTCCTGCTGTCAGCATGCCAATTGCACGCTCCCTCAAATATTGCGACATCTGTGGCATTGTGCTGTGTGATAAAACTGCACCTTTCAGAGTGGCCTTTTATTGTGGGCAGTCTAAGGCACACCTGTGCACTAATCATGGTGTCTAATCAGCATCTTGATATGGCACACCTATGAGGTGGGATGGATTATCTCAGCAAAGGAGAAGTGCTCACTATCACAGATTTAGACTGGTTTGTGAACAATATTTGAGGGAAATGGTGATATTGTGTATGTGGAAAAAGTTTTAGATCTTTGAGTTCATCTCATACAAAATGGGAGCAAAACCAAAAGTGTTGCATTTATATTTTTGTTGAGTGTATATGTGTTTATGATAAACCATTTAAATTTTCTGATTTTGGAAGAGTGTGACCATGAAGGCTCGAGCAGGAAGTGGCAGCAGGTAATGACAGCGGGGGATTTCTGTTTGTAATCTCAATAGGAAAGCTGTGGAATGGACACGGGACTGTTTAACAGTTACCACAAGTTGGTTCCACTCCTCCAGCCAATGCAAAGGAGTTGGTATCAGGTTATTTGGTCATGTGACTTTTAGTCAGGATTCTGACATTATACTGATTGGCTGAGACACGCTGCTCTCTGATTGGCTGCAGCCTTTGTTTACAACGTAGCACTGGTACCACAGTCTCTGGAGAAGTGGAACCAACTTACATTTTCAGCAGTTACATCACAGCCAATCACAGAGCGTGGCGTGATAGCCAATAGCGGCCGACGTATCAGATAGACCAATCACAGCCATGTTTTCAAAAACATGCTACCAGTCTCTTTGCACAAGAGACTGTGGTACCAGTGCTACAGTTACCACTGCTTCCTGTTAGCGACAGCTAACCTGCTGATTGACTGTGATTGGACAACCGAAAGAATTAAGAAACACAAATGTGAGTATGTCAGTGTGTAAAATGTTCAAGAATTTTAACAAATAATTTTCATTTTTTTTTTAAATTTCTTAATACATTTTCCTTTAAATTCCCAATTTTTGAATTTTGAACTGCATTTTTCTCCATTTAAAACAAATGCATATATTGGATTTTGAATCTGAAACCTTCAAATACAGCTACACAAATCATCTATGGAAATGAGTATTATACTATGTAGCAAATATACTGCAGTCAAAGAACCAGTGACCTTTCCTGTTTGTGAATATTTTTGGATCTTTTCCATTTTGCATCTAACCAACAGCTGAACACTGATGTTGAAAGTAAAGAACAGTTTGCAGTGAAGCCGTCAGCGGCGTCAGTGTACCTTTAACCTTGTACTTCAAATTTCACAGCCTATAATCACAGATTAGAATTTAATATATCGATTACTGTTTTAATGCTGTAGTTCACAGTCATGCAGTAAAATAATTTAAAGGCTCTCACTCATCGAGTTCAACACCGTGCAAAGATAAAACCTGCCACTGATCTCAGCGAGTGGCTATTGAGAGACGGAAAAACGCCTTAAAATGTCGGGTGAAGCTCTTGAGGGACACGCAAATCAAATCTTGACATTTAATCTGCTGACGTTACGTAAAATAAGATCTGGCACAATAACGTGGTAATAGAAATAGAAATTTCATAAATCCACCACAGAATACCAACAACATGATGCTTTAACACCAATTCTAAGGTCACATGGAGCTGGTGGGCTGGATGAATGAGAACAAGTGTGTGTGTGTGTGTCTCTGTTCACTGTTCCAAATGATGTCACTTTGAGTAAAAGGCCTGCTTTACTGACATTTAATATGCGACCCAACCTATGTACAGTATTCCTGTGTGTGTGTGTGTGTGTGTGTGTGTCTTTTTCTTGAACAGCAGACTGGCCCCCAAAGGTCCTTAGTTAAATGGCAAGAACAGTAATATGTTTTAATGACCCCAATTCCAGGAGAGGAGACAAAACCCATTTGTGTCAAAATCACTGTTTCAGGAAGGCTGCTTTCTTTTAAATCAATATGCTTTACATCTACTGAAGCAACACACACACACACACACACACTGTGGTGTCCCTCGGTGCTTTAATCTCGATGAACATGCTGGACTTTGCTGCTAACTGCATTTGGTTTGAGAATGGCTGACTGCACCACAGAACACGCATAAAGGAAGAACACGTGTGCAACAACATGACACCCAGTTTGTCCTTGAGGCTTTATGTCAGTAAGTGAAACAACATCGATTGCCTGCGTGCACGTAGCAGTTTGCCCGCGTGTGAGTGAGAGTCTATGTGCAGGTGGGAGGACTAAATCAAATCAAATCAATTTTATTTATATAGCGCCAAATCACAACAAATAGTTGCCCCAAGGCGCTTTATATTGTAAGGCAAAAGCCATACAATAATTACAGAAAAACCCCAACGGTCAAAACAACCCCCTGTGAGCAAGCACTTGGTGACAGTGGGAAGGAAAAACTCCCTTTTAACAGGAAGAAACCTCCAGCAGAACCAGGCTCAGGGAGGGGCAGTCTTCTGCTGGGACTGGTTGGGGCTGAGGGGAGAGAATCAGGAAAAAGACATGCTGTGGAAGAGAGCAGAGATCAATCACTAATGATTAAATGCAGAGTGGTGCATACAGAGCAAAAAGAGAAAGAAACACTCAGTGCATCATGGGAACCCCCCAGCAGTCTAAGTCTATAGCAGCATAACTAAGGGAAGGTTCAGGGTCACCTGATCCAGCCCTAACTATAAGCTTTAGCAAAAAGGAAAGTTTTAAGCCTAATCTTAAAAGTAGAGAGGGTGTCTGTCTCCCTGATCTGAATTGGGAGCTGGTTCCAGAGGAGAGGAGCCTGAAAGCTGAAGGCTCTGCCTCCCATTCTACTCTTACAAACCCTAGGAACTACAAGTAAGCCTGCAGTCTGAGAGCGAAGCGCTCTATTGGGGTGATATGGTACTATGAGGTCCCTAAGATAAGATGGGACCTAATTATTCAAAACCTTATAAGTAAGAAGAAGAATTTTAAATTCTATTCTAGAATTAACACGAAGCCAATGAAGAGAGGCCAATATGGGTGAGATATGCTCTCTCCTTCTAGTCCCTGTCAGTACTCTAGCTGCAGCATTTTGAATTAACTGAAGGCTTTTCAGGGAACTTTTAGGACAACCTGATAATAATGAATTACAATAGTCCAGCCTAGAGGAAATAAATGCATGACTTAGTTTTTCAGCATCACTCTGAGACAAGACCTTTCTAATTTTAGAGATATTGCGCAAATGCAAAAAAGCAGTCCTACATATTTGTTTAATATGCACATTGAAGGACATATCCTGATCAAAAATGACTCCAAGATTTCTCACAGTATTACTAGACATCAGGGTAATGCCATCCAGAGTAAGGATCTGGTTAGACACCATGTTTCTAAGATTTGTGGGGCCAAGTACGATAACTTCAGTTTTATCTGAATTTAAAAGCAGGAAATTAGAGGTCATCCATGTCTTTATGTCTGTAAGACATTCCTGCAGTTTAACTAATTGGTGTGTGTCCTCTGGCTTCATGGATAGATAAAGCTGGGTATCATCTGCGTAACAATGAAAATTTAAGCAATGCTTTCTAATAATACTGCCTAAGGGAAGCATGTATAAAGTGAATAAAATTGGTCCTAGCACAGAACCTTGTGGCACTCCATAATTAACCTTAGTCTGTGAAGAAGACTCCCCATTTACATGAACAAATTGTAATCTATTAGATAAATATGATTCAAACCACTGCAGCGCAGTGCCTTTAATACCTATGGCATGCTCTAATCTCTGTAAAACAATTTAATGGTCAACATTATCAAAAGCAGCACTGAGGTCTAACAGGACAAGCACAGAGATGGGTCCACTGTCTGAGGCCATAAGAAGATCATTTGTAACCTTCACTAATGCTGTTTCTGTACTATGATGAATTCTAAAACCTGACTGAAACTCTTCAAATAGACCATTCTTCTGCAGATGATCAGTTACCCTTAACTACCCTTTCAAGAATTTTTGAGAGAAAAGGAAGATTGGAGATTGGCCTATAATTAGCTAAGATAGCTGGGTCAAGTGATGGCTTTTTAAGTAATGGTTTAATTACTGCCACCTTAAAAGCCTGTGGTACATAGCCAACTAATAAAGATAGATTGATCATATTTAAGATTGAAGCATTAATTAATGGTAGGGCTTCCTTGAGCAGCCTGGTAGGAATGGGGTCTAATAGACATGTTGATGGTTTGGAGGAAGTAACTAATGAAAATAACTCAGACAGAACAATTGGAGAGAAAGAGTCTAACCAAATACCACCATTACTGAAAGCAGCCAAAGATAATGATATGTCTTTGGGATAGTTATAAGTAATTTTTTCTCTAATAGTTAAAATTTTATTAGCAAAGAAAGTCATGAAGTCATTACTAGTTAAAGTTAAAGGAATACTCGGCTCAATAGAGCTCTGACTCTTTGTCAGCCTGGCAACAGCACTGAAAAGAAACCTAGGGTTGTTCTTATTTTCTTCAATTAGTGATGTCCTAGCTTTATGGAGGGCTTTTTTTATAGAGCAACAGACTCTTTTTCCAGGCTAAGTGAAGACCTTCTAAATTAGTGAGACGCCATTTTCTCTCCAACTTACGGGTTATCTGCTTTAAGCTGCGAGTTTGTGAGTTATACCACGGAATCAGGCACTTCTGATTTAAGGCTCTCTTTTTCAGAGGAGCTACTGCATCCAAAGTTGTCTTCAATGAGGATGTAAAACTATTGACGAGATACTCTATCTCACTTACAGAGTTTAGGTAGCTACTCTGCCCTGTGTTGGTATATGGCATTGGAGAACATAACAAAGAAGGAATCATATCCTTAAACCTAGTTACAGCGCTTTCCGAAAGACGTCTACTGTAATGAAACTTATTCCCCACTGCTGGGTAGTCCATTAAAGTAAATGTAAATGTTATTAAGAAATGATCAGACAGAAGGGGGTTTTCAGGGAATACTGTTAAGTCTTCAATTTCCATACCATAAGTCAGAACAAGATCTAAAGTATGGTTAAAGTGGTGGGTGGACTCATTTACATTTTGAGCGAAGCCAATTGAGTCTAATAATAGATTAAATGCAGTGTTGAGGCTGTCATTTTCAGCATCAATGTGGATGTTAAAATCGCCCACTATAATTATCTTATCTGAGCTAAGCACTAAGTCAGACAAAAGGTCTGAAAATTCACAGAGAAACTCACAGTAACGACCAGGTGGATGATAGATAACAACAAATAAAACTGTTTTTTGGGACTTCCAATTTGGATGGACAAGACTAAGAGTCAAGCTTTCAAATGAATTAAAGCTCTGTCTGGGTTTTTGATTAATTAATAAGCTGGAGTGGAAGATTGCTGCTAATCCTCCCCCTCAGCCCATGCTACGAGCATTCTGACAGTTAGTGTGACTCGGGGGTGTTGACTCATTTAAACTAACATATTCATCCTGCTGTAACCAGGTTTCTGTAAGGCAGAATAAATCAATATGTTGATCAATTATTATATCATTTACTAACAGGGACTTAGAAGAGAGAGACCTAATGTTTAATAAACCACATTTAACTGTTTTAGTCTGTGGTGCAGTTGAAGGTGCTATATTATTTTTTCTTTTTGAATTTTTATGCTTAAATAGATTTTTACTGGTTGTTGGTGGTCTGGGAGCAGGCACCGTCTCTGCGGGGATGGGGTATTGGGGGGACAGCAGGGGGAGAGAAGCTGCAGAGAAGTGTGTAAGATTAGTGGGATGGATGCCGTCTCTCCTAACAACACCAGGTTTTCTCCAGAAGCTTTGCCAATTATCTATGAAGCCCACCTCATTTTTTGGACACCACTCAGACAGCAAGCAATTCAGGGAGAACATGCGGCTAAACATGTCTCTCCTGGTCCGATTGGGGAGGGGCCCAGAGAAAACTACAGAGTCCGACATTGTTTTTGCAAAGTTACACACTGATTCAATGTTAATTTTAGTAACCTCCGATTGGCGGAACCGGGTGTCATTACTGCCGACGTGAATTACAATCTTACCAAATTTACGCTTAGCCTTAGCCAGCAGTTTCAAATTTCCTTCAATGTCGCCTGGTCTGGCCCCCGGAAGACAATTGACTATGGTTGCTGGTGTCGCTAACTTCACATTTCTCAAAACAGAGTCGCCAATAACCAGAGTTTGATCCTCGGCGGGTGTGTCGCCGAGTGGGGAAAAATGGTTAGAGATGTGAACGGGTTGGTGGTGTACAGGGGGCTTCTGTTTAGGACTACGCTTCCTCCTCACAGTCACCCAGTCGGCCTGCTTTCCCGGCTGCTCGGGATCTGCTGGGGGACAGCTAACGGCGGCTGAGCTACCTTGGTCTGCACCAACTACAGGAGCCTGGCTAGCTGTAGGATTTTCCAAGGTGCGGAGCCGAGTCTCCAATTCGCCCAGCCTGGCCTCCAAAGCTACGAATAAGCTCCACTTATTACAAGTACCATTACTGCTAAAGGAGGCCGAGGAATAACTAAACATTTCACACCCAGAGCAGAAAAGTGCGGGATAGACAAGAGAAGCCGCCATGCTAAACCGGCTAAGAGCTAGTAGCTGTGCTAAGCTAGCGGATTCCTAAAAACACACACTAAGTACTAGTACACACTAAGTAATACACAACAACACAAACATAACCACAGAGAAGGTGAGAGAGCCACGTGCACACCGTGTACAGTGCACACCACACAAATGAAAAACAATCTATGAGTATAAAGTCTGCTGGCTGTTGGACGGCGTTTCCCGTGGATGATGCAACAGCAGCAGATCTGTGGTTGAATAGAACCACGATGGATGTGAGTGCAGTGCACATGTGTCGTGACTTGCACCTTCTTTATTATTTCACAGCTTGTTGTAGCCTTCGTTTTTGGGAGAAATAGCGCTGCATGCCTAGTTGCGCCACTTATGCACCGCAGGTGTGAAGTGGACATGGGGCTAAACCTAGCCTTATCCCTAACCCTAACCCTATCCCTAATACTACACTTACTCCTTCCCCTAAACCTACCCTCATACTACCCTTATCTCTACCCCTAAACCTACCCCTAATACTACCCTACCCCACCCCTAAACCTACCCTTAACACTACCCTTACCCCTACCCCTAAACCTATCCCTAATACTACCCACACCCCTACCCCTAATACTACCCCTACCCCTAAACCTACCCCTAATACTACCCTACCTCACCCCTAACACTACCCTTACCTCTACCCCTAACACTACCCTTACCCTACCCCTAAACCTATCCCTAATACTACCCATACCCCAATACTACCTACCCCACCCCTAAACCTACCCTTAATACTACCCTTACCCCTAAACCTACCACTAACACTACCCTTACCCCTAAACCTACCCCAATACTACCCCTACAACTAACACCGCCCCTACCCCAAGCCTAAACCTACCCCTAGACCTAAGCCTACATCAATCACTACCCCAACCCTACACCTTCATCTAACACTACCCCACCACTAGCCCAACCCCACCTCTACCCCTACCTCTAACCCTACCCCTAAACCTACCCCTACACCTAACACTACCCTAACCTAAAAACCTACCCCTAATATTACCCCTACAACTAACATCACCCCTACCCCAACCCTAAACCTACCCCTACCCCTAAGCCTACCCCTACCATAATCCTAACCCGGACCGAGGTTTTCAGCCTGGCCAAGTTCTCCCATGGGCCGAGTTACCCTTGTGATGCATGCCACTAAGGAATGCTGCACCTGAATTTGGACACAGCCTGTTTCAATGTTTGGACTAAGAATCAACATCCATGTACACAGTGCATTGTCAGTGTTCTGTTTTCCTTTGATTTGATGGAAAATCAAGAGGAAAAAAGAAGACTTAGACACCTAATCTAATCACCAATCTAAAAGCAGGTGTTCCCAGTAACTTCACCACCTGTCGATTGACTTTCTTTCAGTTTGTGACCTCCTGAGTGACTTCAAACAAGTGCACTTAAAAGTGTGCTGCACCTCTTTCACCTCTTTTCTCCTCTGAGGAAACTGAGCTATAGCATAAACAGACTTTCATTTAGTGCAGCCTTTTGCATACGTGCGCGCATACAAATATCTGGCATGTGTCCAGGAGTTTGTCCTTAGTTCAGCAGGCAGCCTGTCATTCTTCAGAGTTGGGTATTGATCCCCTGCTGTGATGGCGGCAGCACTCGTTAATCAGTCGGTCAGACAGTGAGCCTGCCAGAAAGTCATCAGACAGCCATTGAGCTGGATTATCAGACAGTCAGACACTCTGTCACTCTTCAAGCGATGTGACAAGTCAAAAACATCAATGAGGAGAAAGAGTGTGAAATGTTGAATAACTGAGGTAAAGTGTTGCATGTGAGCTGTCATGCAATGATACTCTGATGACTAAAGGGGTTCCATGCTGCACGCTGCTCAGCAGGAAGCTGTCTGGAGCATCTGAAGGCCGTTCAGGTGCAACAGAGTGTCTGCAGAAGGATGTGTCGTGGGATCAAACGGTCAGAGGGAAGCGGTGGAGCGGTCGGAAATGATGCATAGATGGTGGTTTCTAATGATGAAGTTGGAAATGCAACAAGAGGTGAATATTACACAGGAAAACAGCCACTGTTAATTTAACACTGACAAGAGTAAACACATGTAGACACTTTTGTAGTATTAACTTTCACACCATTGGTGTTAATTTAACACTCAGCACTGTTAAATTAACACTGGTAAATGTCCATATTTATCCACATTTTTAAGAGTTAAATTTTGAAGTATTAATTGAACATTGACAGCATTAAATTAACACGGAAAGTGGTAAAGGTACTTCTGCAAAAATGTTAATTTAACACTGAAGAGTGGACACATAAACACTTAGATTGTCAGTGTTAATTTAACACTGTGTAATGTGTAAGATCATAATGATATGAGGTTGGAGTGACAAACCAAAACAAGATCCAAAATTAACATGCACAGAATGAAAAGGCAAAAATGCAAATTATGAAGTGTTAATTTAACACTGCCCATGTTACATTAACATGGTCAGTGTTACATTAACATTTCAAAAGTGTTAATGTAACACTGAAATAGCAGACATGTATACAAAATCGAAAAGGAGCACATTAAGGATGAAAGGAGTGGAACTACACAGCAAAATGACCAATGTTAATTCTGTGTTAATACTAAGTGCTGAGATGTGTCCACATTTTCCAGTGTTAATTTAACACTTTTCAAGTATTAATTTAACAGTGACTGTGTTAAATTAACACTAAAATGTGTATATGTGCCCACAATTTTCAGTATTGTCACTGAAAGTGCCACTGGAAAAGTGTTAAAGTTTTAATTTAACACTGAAAAGATTCACTTTTCGCATGACTTTTCAACAAACAAAAACAAACAAATAACCCTGGGATTTTAAATATCAAAATCAACAAATAGCGATACAATTCAGTTGCATACTTTGTGTTGTTGTATTTTCATTACCTCCGCCAAGGAGGTTATGTTTTTGGTCACGTCCGTTTGTTTATTGGTTGGTTGGTTTGTTAGCAGGATTACTCAAAAAAAACCTCAACGGATTTCAATTGAATTTTTACCAGGGGTGTGTATCGTGGCGTAACTTAGAAGTCATTAAATTTTGGTAATGATCTGGATCAAGTAATTTTTTTAATGATTCTTTATCATTGCAGGATAGGGCCAATTCCAACATTTTTGCATCTAACTTCATGAAGACGTGCCACAAAGGCTGAACAAAAATTAAGTTACGACAACAATTTAGCATTTGTTTCTCCTCAATAAAAAAAACTTGTGTAGTTCATGCAGTTTCTCTTTATAAATGCATTTGCTGAAGATCTAAGGGTTTAACCCTCTGGGGCCGACGCTGTTGTATATGACGGCTAAGACCAAGCTTTACTAAATTATGATTAACTTTTTAATCATATGAGATAGAACCTTACTTTTTTTTTTGCTGAAAAGTTAACTCCGCAGACTTTCAAGCCACTGTCCACCATCTTTGTACTCCTCATAGAAGCTGTGTGATGACGTGAGCAATGTTAGTGTCCAATCAGAATTTGTTCACCATCACATGGTTTTCCAAAATCCGATAGTAGGGCAGATTCACCTCATGTGACACACCACAGATTGTTTTTAGGAGTGATGTCTTACTAGTTTATTATAGTTTGCTGTGTGTTTTGTATAAATGTGTGTGGAAAATTATTTCTGCTTTACTTTTTCCTTTCTTATTTCTGATTGTAAACCTTTATTACACTTATAAAATTCAACTATAGCATATATATTTTGAAAGTACAGGTTGTCCTGAAAAAAAGAGACATAAAACTTGATTGTGGGATGCAGGGAAAGCTGTTAACAGCAATAATAAAACATTTACGCCAGGCGAGTGAACTGTCCAAAAAATGCCCTCGGACCCCAGAAGGTTAACCACTGAATCTGAAACATGACGGTAGATGCGTGAAACGATGTGGAATAAGTCTCTTTGCCAAAGCGTATTCCATGTGATGTCAGTGACCCTATGGCCTTGGCGGAGGTTTGCACTCTCCGAGTGCTTCTAGTTCAAAATGTATTGAAGAAAAGTAATACAAACTTGATTAGTGATGACATTTTGAGGTTCATGGTTTTTGTTAATGTGCAACATGTACAATTGCTAAAAAAGAAAAGAAAAATAGGATGTGCTTTATTTTACTCTTAGCTTTTATTAACCAATCTTTTCTCCCCTACTCCAGATGTAGGTAACAGATTTTCAGGAGTACATCACACCTTTATTCTGTGTTTTCAGCTCTATCATTGGGATTTTTGTACATTTTTGTAGTGTAATTCTTGTTAGTGGTACGGTGTATCTAGAAAGTATTCACAATGCTTCACTTTTTCTACATTTTGTTATGTTAGAGCCTTATTCCAAAATGCAGTGAATTCATTTTTTCCTTAAAATTCTACACACAATACCCCGTAATGACAATGTGAAAAAAGCTTTTTGGAGATTTTTTTCAAATTTATTAAAAATAATGATGATAATAATAATAAACTGAGAAATCACATGTACATAAGTATTCACAGCCTTTGCTATGGAACTGGGGAAGGAGCCTGAGTTTGTGCGGGAGGTTGAGAGGTACCGACTAGAGAGTAATCGGGCTCACCTCCACACACAGCTTGGGCTCTGGTACCCAACACCTGGAGAGAGGCTGGATGCTCCACTTTTCTGGTGTTGCTCACGGGGAGAGGCGGCGAGCTGGGGTAGCATTGCTTATTGCTCCCCAGCTCAGTTGCCATGTGTTGGAGTTCACCCCGGTGAATGAGAGGGTCGTGTCCCTACGCCTTCGGGTTGGGGACAGGTCTCTCACTGTTGCCTCGGCCTATGGACCAAGCAGCAGTGCAGAGTACCAAACCTTCTTGGAGTCTCTGGGAGGGGTACTAGATAGTGCTCCGACCGGGGACTCCATTGTTCTCCTGGGGGACTTCAACGCCCACGTGGGCGGCGACAGTGAGACCTGGAGGGGCGTGATTGGGAAGCACGGCCTCCCCGATCTGAACCCAGTTGTTGGACTTCTGTGCTAGCCACAGTTTGTCCATCATGAACACCATGTTCGAGCACAGGGGTGTCCATAAGTGCACGTGGCACCAGGACACCCTGAGCCAGAGGTTGATGATCGACTTTGTAGTCATATCATCTGACCTTCGGCCATGTGTCTCGGACACTCGGGTAAAGAGAGGGGCTGAGCTGTCGACTGATCGCCACCTGGTGGTGAGTTGGATCCGCTGGGAGGGGAGGAAGCCTGTCAGACCTGGCAGGCCCAAACGTATCATGAGGGTCTGCTGGGAATGACTGGCGGAACCCTCTATCAGCGAGGTCTTCAACTCCCACCTCCGGGAGAGCTTCTCCCAGATCCTGGGGGAGGTTGGAGACATGGAGTCTGAGTGGACCATGTTCTCCACCTCCATTGTCGATGCGGCCACCTGCAGCTGTGGTCGCAAGGTCTCTGGTGCCTGTTGCAGTGGCAATCCCCAAACCCGGTGGTGGACGCCAGAAGTAAGGGATGCTGTCAAGCTGAAGAAGGAGTCCTACTTGTCTTTGTTGGTAGGTGGGACCCCGGAGGCAGCTGACAGGTACCAGCAGGCCAAGCATGCTGCAGCCTGTGCGGTAGAAGAGGCAAAAACTTGGGTCTGGGAGGAGTTTGGAGAGGCCATGGAGGAGGATTATCTGTTGGCCTCGAAGAAATTCTGGCAAACCATCCGACGCCTCAGGAGGCGGAAGCAGCTCTCCGCCAACACTGTCTATAGTGCGGATAGAGAGCTGTTGACCCTGACTGGGGATGTTGTTGGGCGGTGGAAGGAATATTTTGAGGATCTCCTCAATCCCATCATCACGTCTTCCAAAGAGGAAGCAGAGACTGGGGACTCAGAGGCAGACTCGTCCATCACCCAGGCCGAAGTCACAGAGGTGGTCAGAAAGCTCCTTGCTGGCAAAGCTCCTGGGGTGGACGAAATCTGTCCTGAGTACCTTAAGTCTCTGGATGTTGTGGGACTATCTTGGTTGACACGTCTCTGCAACAACACGTGGCGGTCGGGGACAGTACCCCTGGATTGGCAGACTGGGGTGGTGGTTCCTCTGTTTAAGAAGGGGGACCGGAGGGTGTGTTCCAACTACAGGGGGATCACACTCCTCAGCCTCCCCGGTAAGGTCTATTCCAGGGTGCTGGAGAGGAGAATTCAACCGATAGTCGAACCTCGGATTCAGGAGGAGCAGTGTGGTTTTCGTCCTGGTCGCGACACACTGGACCAGCTCTACACCCTCCATCGGGTGCTCCAGGGTTCATGGGAGTTCACCCAACCAGTCCAAATGTGCTTTGTGGATCTGGAGAAGGCGTTTGACCGTGTCCCTCGAGGCGCCCTGTTGGGAGTGCTCCGGGAGTATGGTGTCATTGCCGGTAGTAAGTCAAACCTATTTCCAGTGCATGTTGGCCTCTGCCAGGGCTGCCCTTTGTCACCGGTTCTGTTCATTACCTTTATGGACAGAATTTCTAGGCGCAGCCAGGGTGTAGAGGGGGTCCGGTTTGAGAACCACAGAATCTCATCTCTACTGTTTGTGGATGATGTGGTCCTGTTGGCTTAGTCAAACCAGGACCTTCAGCGTGCACTGGGGCAGTTTGCAGACGAGTGTGAAGCATCCGGGATGAAGATCAGCACCTCCAAATCCGAGGCCATGGTTGTCGACCAGAAAAAGGTGCCTTGCCCTCTTCAGGTCGGTGGGGTGTCCTTGCATCAGGTGGAGGAGTTTAAGTATCTCGGGGTCTCATTCACGAGTGAGGGACAGATGGAGCGTGAGATCGATAGATGGATCGGTGCAGCGTCTGCAGTGATGCGGTTGCTGTATCGGACCGTCGTAGTGAAGAGAGAGCTGAGTACGGAGGCAAAGCTCTCGATTTACTGATCAATCTATGTTCTGACCCTCACCTATGGTTATGAGATTTGGCTCATGACCGAAAGAACAAGATCATGAGTACAAGCGGCCGAGATGAGTTTCCTCCGCAGATGGCTGGGCGCTCCCTTAGAGATAGGGTGAGGAGCTCTGTCACTCGGGAGGAGCTCGAAGTCGAGCTGCTGCTCCTCCATGTCGATAGGAGCCAGCTGAGGTGGCTCGGGCATCTTTTCCGGATGCCCCCTGGACACCTCGCTGGCGAGGTGTTCCGGGCACGTCCCATTGGGAGGAGGCCCCCGGGGAAGACCCAGATCACGCTGGAGGGAGTATGTCTCTCAGCTGGCTTGGGAACACCTCGGGGTTCCCCCGGAGGAGCTGGGGGAGGTGTATGTGGATTTGGAGGTCTTGGCGGCTTTGCTTGAGCTTTCACCCCCTGACCCGACCTAGGATAAGCAGAAGAAAATGGATGGATGGATGGATGCTATGGAACTTAGGGTGCCTTCACACATAGTGCGAAGTTTGGTCGATGTGCGCACGAAGCAGGAATTTCATGCAAAACGTGTGGAATTGTCCCTGCCTCTAACACCTGGTACACCTGATGCTACAACTATTTTGCACACACCAGTGGCTGAAAGACAGAGTGTGCGCTGTGCGAACGATCACAACCTCTTGCAGCAGATGCCTGCCCAATTCCAAGTCGCGTGGCACTTAGAAAATGTGTAGCCAGTGACTCTTGGTATGATAGCAGACTGCAGGCAACTGCTGTCGTACCGCTGTATGTCTAAGTTCCCCACAAGTGTGACTTTGCAAACACACACTGAAACGTGGGTGTGTGCGCTCCACTCACGGGAGGCGTGGCTTCTGACAGAAGCAGCTGTGAGAATCTGTGGATCTGGACATTCCAGCTGGACAACACCTACTGTGTTTGGACAGGTATGGACTAACAACTGTCCACTGTGAAGCGCGTGTGTCTGATTGCTGTATTTACATGGACATGAATAAAAAAAAAAATATCGCCGTGGTGGTGACAAACTGCAGCAAATGAGCGCGTGCACAGAGCAGACACGGACAGCCCCCCAGGTTGAAACGGACCTTCAGATCAGAACACACAGCGGGCGATCTGACCGTCACATCACCCACGTGAGCTCTGTTCCACATGATGCAGTGTCTGTACTGCGGTTCGCCGTCCACAAGACATGAGTGTCGGGTAGATCATGCGCACGGCCAACTGGATACACCTGACCAGTAGATGTGGACATCAGAAGCCACTGCTTCTCATTCATGTCATTTCATTACTGTATATCTGTAATCATGGGTCATCACCAGAGGAACAGACAGATCATATTTGTATTGCTCGCTTGATAAATGCTGTGTTTTTATATGGTGTGTGATTTTAATTTTTTTGTAATACTTCCATGTCCTTCCTGATATGAGGCAGATTCCTACAGCTTTCAAAGAACAGCTCCGTAGCTCAGTGGTAAAGTTGCTGACTGGTAATCAGAGTTTTTGAAAGGCGCGGGTTCGCGTCCAGTGGGTGGTATGCGGTTTTTTTATTCCACATAAGTGGCACAATGTGGTCCCACAGGTACCAGCTGGTTTTATTTTTTTATTTATTCCACATAAGCGGTGCGATGTGGTGTACCTCGCACTGTTCCTGCTCGAAAGACACCGTCGCCCGAGCTTTTGCACCGGGATCATGCACGCTTGCCTGTCGGTGTGATGTTTCGTTGTGTGTAAATTCAAACTGTTTTGCGCTGTTTCGCCGTATTTGTCCAAACGTCGGCCAAACTTCGCACTATGTGTGAAGGGGCCTTTAAAGTTGAGGTCAGGTGCATCCCTTTATCACTGGTCATCCTTGAGATGTTTCTACAGCTAAATTGGAGTCCACCTGGGGTAAATTCAGTTGATTGGACATGATTTGGAAAGACACACACCTATCTACATATAAGGTCCCACAGTTGACAATCAGAGCACAAACCAAGCATGAAGTCAAATTAATTGTCTGTAGACCTTCAAGACAGGATGTGAGCTGACTCTTAAACTGTGGTCACAATAGCCACAAGCGAAGTAAGCGTCAGAAGCAAAACAATGGCGTGCTGTCCTTTTTCAATCAGAGTGGGCGTTTTGGAGGGACAAGAGACAACAGTCGCTCTACCCCCAGCTAGGTGGGGCCAGAAGTCTATTTTCTGCAAATACTGACTGACAGCGACTGCCAATCAGAATGAATAGGCAGTGTGATGTCAGCTGGTTGTTTGCTTGAACAAAATAATTCAAAACGGCGGAAAATGTCCCAAAACAGCTGCGTTTCTGCATAAGCCTAAGATGTTTCTCATATATTTTGTAAAGTTTGTCGAGAAATAAACACTTCAATAACTAAAAACATTGATTTGTAACCAGATAACACCTCTGAAGTGGTTTACAAGACTTGTTACGGACATGTAGTGTGCACACTCTAGGAACACCTAGCGACAAAGCAAAGTGTGTGTCAATGTTATTTGTAGCTAATGTGACCGAAGTTGAAATTTTTAAAACGGGTTCAGGCTTTTTTTTTTTTGGTAATTATTAGTTTGGTCACAATTTTACCTGTTTTAATTTAGCCTATTTTCCAAAAAAAGTCTTAGTAAAACATAGAGGGAAGATACGACGGCATTTTAGGGCCACATTGAAATTTTTTTTTTTTTTTTAGACTTCAAGAATAAAGTCGTAATATTACGAGAATAAAGCCATAATTTTATGAGAAAAAACTCCTAATCGTGAAAGAGAGAAAAAAAAAGCTTGATTCCGGAAATGAGACATTGATAGCACACAAAACAACCTCCGTGACTCCTCTCTTTTGAGCCGCATCCACATCAAACTTCTATAAAACGGTTTTGCTTGTTCGTAAAACCAAGTTTGAGGCACTGTTTAATTAACTACTTCTAAGGCTGTTTCCAAAAAAAAAAAAAAAAGGCTGCTTCACATAATAGCGTTAGCTGACATTAGCTGTGCTGATGTGTGTCGACGGGAACCTTGTTTTTTCCTCATAAAAATATGACTTTATTCTCGTAACATTATGAGTTTATTCTCGCAATATTACGACTTTATTCTTGTAACATTACGAGATTTTTTTTCTTGTAAAATTACAACTTTATCCTTGTAAAATTACGACTTTATTCTCGTAGTATTCCGATTTTATTCTCAAAGTCTTAAAATTATGACTTTATTCTTGTAATATTACGACTTTATTCTCATAATATTACTACTTTTTTCTCGAAGTCTAAAAAAAAAAATAAATAAATAAATAAATTCAGTGTGCCCCTAAAACGCCATTGTAGGAAGAAAATGGTGCACAATTTTTTTTTTGTACATATCTCATGTATTTTCTGCCAGGAAGAAATGATGACATTACAGACACTAAGATGGCAAAATTAAAAAGTAGCTAACCCTAAACATACCTCTAACCTGAACCAAAATGTAAATGTTTAAGTGAAATGCGCATTATGTGTGGAAATTTGTTACAAAATTCAGAGCTTAACTTTTCATATTGGATCATACAAAATATAGGCTCCAGCATCTGCAACCCTTAATTGGGATAAGTGAGTAGAGAAAATGAATGAATGAATCACACAAAAAGACATGAGAATATGTTGTTTAATTCACATTTTACTCTTGTTTTTTTTTTTTGTTTAAAAGAAAAAAATTCTTGCTTGTGGAAGATATAAAGTTGCCACAATCATTTTTATTCAGACATATTTAATAGGAAGGGAATCATGAAGAATCTAATGAAATGAGGAGTTTGGAGTCAATATTTAGCTGTAAGAAACATCTCAGTTTTTGACACGTTCTATCTTTTTTTAACGATACATCAGCAGCACATTAGTGTTTGATTTTCCACCTTCAGGAGAACCAATCAGTATCTCCTTAAAGCTCCATAATAAACCTGTTCACCATTTCACAATCTGCGTGGGAGGAACTCTGACCTTCAGGAAGCTCAGCCTCTTCCTGATGACCGCGTGCTTTGTAGCCAACGTAAAGAACGCCACCAACATGCTTGGCATCTCCAAAGTGAAACGCTTTATGAGCTATGTGGGGAAAGTGGTGTCCATAAAAGGACTCGTAAAAAAACCAGACCAACAAAATGAGAAGCTGAAGAAACATAATCGACTGATCGCTGAAAACACTTCCTGCTGGACAAGGAAATACACCCTGCTCCTGCACACTTTTTGTGAGGCAATTTCTTCCTCTCTTTTATTCCTTCTTTCAGTCTCTATTGACGGCCGTTCCCTCGAGGTCATGCTCAGTGCAGTATTGTAATAGAGCTACTTATCAATAATTCACAACTACGTTACTGCTCTGGCTTCACATGCAGCCATGCTGTGCTCTCGTCTTGTTCCTGCAACGTTTTCCTGAAACTCTTTTTTCTCCCTTTCTTTCTTCTCTCGTCCTCTGTATGTTCATACCTTTATTCTGTGTCCTCCTTCTGCAGATTGTGACTGGGAGTCGGGAGGAGATTGAGTTTTTTGTGACTCCTTCTACCTCCCGCGTGATTTTGGGCATCCCATGGATGTTGAAGCACAATCCCCGGATTGATTGGCCGTCTGGGGTGGTGGTTAAGTGGAGCGAAACCTGCCATCGGGGGTGTTTAGGATCCTCGGTTCCTCCCGGTTCACAGGCTAAGGAGGAGGTCAAAGTCCCTCCCAATCTGACGGCAGTGCCGGTTGAGTACCACGATCTTGCTGACGTCTTCAGCAAGGATCTGGCACTCACCCTTCCCCCGCACCGTCCGTACGATTGTGCCATTGATTTGGTTCCAGGCGCTGAGTTCCCGTCCAGCAGGCTGTACAACCTCTCACGACCTGAGCGCGAATCAATGGAGACCTACATCCGGGACTCATTAGCTGCCGGGCTGATCCAGAACTCCACCTCCCCGATGGGGGCAGGTTTCTTTTTTGTGGGCAAGAAAGATGGCGGACTTCGTCCATGTATTGATTACAGGGGGCTGAATGAGATTACGGTTCGCAACCGATACCCGTTGCCATTGTTAGATTCCGTGTTCACCCCCCTGCATGGAGCCAAAATCTTTACTAAGCTGGATCTTAGGAATGCGTATCACCTGGTTCGGATCCGGAAGGGAGACGAATGGAAGACGGCATTTAACACCCCGTTAGGTCACTTTGAGTACCTGGTCATGCCGTTCGGCCTCACCAACGCCCCCGCGACGTTCCAAGCCTTGGTTAACGACGTCTTGCGGGACTTCCTGCACCGATTCGTCTTCGTATATCTGGACGATATTCTCATCTTTTCTCCGGATCCTGAGACCCATGTCCAGCATGTACGTCAGGTCCTGCAGCGGTTGTTAGAGAACCGACTGTTTGTGAAGGGCGAGAAGTGCGAGTTTCACCGCGCGTCTTTGTCCTTCCTGGGGTTTATAATCTCCTCCAACTCCGTCGCCCCTGATCCGGCCAAGGTTGCGGCGGTGAGAGATTGGCCCCAACCAACAAGCCGTAGGAAGCTGCAACAGTTCCTCGGCTTTGCTAATTTCTATAGGAGGTTCATTAAGGGCTACAGTCAGGTAGTTAGCCCCCTGACAGCCCTGACCTCTCCAAAAGTCCCCTTCACCTGGTCGGATCGGTGCGAAGCCGCGTTCAAGGAGTTGAAACGACGGTTCTCTACTGCGCCAGTTTTGGTGCAGCCCGACCCTAGCCGCCAGTTCATGGTTGAAGTGGACGCCTCTGACTCAGGGATAGGAGCCGTGCTGTCCCAGAGCGGAGAGACCGATAAGGTTCTTCACCCGTGTGCCTACTTTTCCCGCAGGTTGACCCCGGCTGAACGGAACTATGACGTCGGCAATCGAGAACTCCTTGCGGTGAAAGAGGCTCTTGAGGAGTGGAGACACCTGTTGGAGGGAGCATCTGTGCCGTTCACGGTTTTCACTGACCATCGGAACCTGGAGTATATCAGGACCGCCAAGCGGCTGAACCCCAGGCAAGCCCGCTGGTCACTGTTCTTCGGGCGTTTCGACTTCCGGATCACCCATCGCCCCTGGACCAAGAACCAGAGATCGGATGCCTTGTCCCGGGTACACGAAGACGAAGTCAAAACAGAGCTGTCGGATCCACCGGAGCCCATCATTCCGGAGTCCACTATCGTGGCCACCCTCACCTGGGACGTGGAGAGGACCGTCCGGGAGGCCCTGGCACGGAGCACGGACCCTGGAACCGGTCCGAAGAACCGTCAGTACGTCCCACCAGAGGCCAGAGCTGCAGTCTTGGACTTCTGTCACGGTTCCAAGCTCTCCTGTCATCCAGGGGTGCGAAAGACCGTGGCAGTTGTCCGGCAGCACTTCTGGTGGGCGTCTATGGAGGCCGAAGTCCGGGAATATATCCAGGCCTGCACCACCTGTGCCAGGGGCAAGGCAGTACATAAGAAGGCCCAAGGACTCCTCCAGCCGCTGCCGGTGCCTCATCGCCCCTGGTCCCACATCGGCCTGGATTTCGTCACGGGCCTCCCGCCATCCCAGGGCAACACCACCATCTTCACGATAGTGGACCGATTCTCCAAGGCGGCCCACTTCGTGGCCCTCCCGAAGCTCCCAACAGCCCAGGAGACAGCAGACCTCCTGGTCCACCACGTCGTCCGTCTGCATGGGATACCCTCCGACATCGTCTCTGATCGTGGTCCCCAGTTCTCCTCACACGTCTGGAGGAGCTTCTGCAGGGAACTGGGGGCCACCGTGTGCCTCTCGTCCGGGTACCATCCACAGACGAACGGACAGGCAGAGCGGGCCAACCAGGACTTGGAACAGACCCTCCGCTGCATCACATCCGTGCACCCGACGGCCTGGAGTAACCATCTGGCCTGGATCGAGTATGCGCATAACAGCCAGGTGTCTTCTGCCACCGGCCTCTCCCCATTTGAGGTGTGTTTGGGGTATCAGCCCCCGTTGTTTCCCGTGGTGGAGGGAGAGGTCGGTGTGCCCTCGGTCCAGGCCCACCTGCGGAAGTGCCGTCGGGTGTGGCGCTCCACCCGTTCTGCCTTATTGAAGGCCCGGACGAGGGCGAAGACCCATGCAGACCGCCGGCGATCCCCGGCCCCTGCTTACCAGCCCGGGCAGGAGGTGTGGCTTTCCACGAAGGACATCCCCCTCCAGGTGGACTCCCCAAAACTTCAGGACAGGTACATTGGCCCCTTCAGGATCCTCAAAGTCCTCAGTCCTGCCGCAGTGAAGCTCCAACTCCCGGCTTCACTGCGGATCCATCCGGTTTTCCACGTGTCCCGCATCAAACTTCACCACACCTCACCCCTCTGTGCTCCCGGACCGGCGCCGCCTCCTGCTCGGATCATCGACGGGGAGCCGGCTTGGACGGTGCACCGGCTCCTGGACGTCCGTCGGATGGGTCGGGGGTTCCAGTACTTGGTGGACTGGGAGGGGTATGGACCCAAAGAACGCTCCTGGGTGAAGAGGAGCTTCATCCTGGATCCGGCCTTCCTGGCCGACTTCTACCGCCGACACCCCGACAAACCTGGTCGGGCGCCAGGAGGCGCCCGTTGAGGGGGGGGTCCTGTTGTGTGGGCCGCCAGAAGAGGAGGTACTGCTGGCCCACCACCAGAGGGCACCCTGCCTGAAGTGCGGGCTTCAGGCACGAGAGGGCGCTGCCGCCATGGACACAGCCGGGGGTGACAGCTGTCGCTCATTACCTCTTGACAGCTGTCACCCATCTACTCAACATCATCTCACTCCATAAAGACCAGACGTCATCTCCACCTCGTTGCCGAGATATCATACTCCATAGGAGGTAATACTCTCAGCCTTTTTGTGAGATTTATAACTCTGTTATTGTGAGAATTTGCAGGAGAACCGGTCGTTTGTGAGGAGGCTGTGCAAGACTGCGCTCCTTTTCAGCTGAGACCGCTGCAACATATTGAATGAGAGGTGGAGGTGGCATTCCCACCGTTGTTGTTACTGGGTGTACACACACCCACACTTGACTGTCTTTGTTCTTCGCCAGCAGTACCAGATCCGACAGTCGGGGACGGTGATCACCTGGGAATTCGGGACTTGGCGGCTCCAGTATTCACCAGGTTCTGGGGCGGCGGAAATCGTGTGGTTCCGGCTCTTCTCAGGACAGACGTCTTCTATCCTCGAGCCTGCCCACACGTCACCTCTGTGTATTGACTGTTATGATATTCTGTGATTGTCTGTATGTTCGTTGTGCACATTCACAACATTAAATTGTGACTTTTTGGCTCATCTATTGACCGTGCATTTGCGCCCCCTGTTGTGGGTCCGTGTCACTACACTTTCCCAACAAACTTACAGTATCGCATGAATATCAAAGGTGCTGATGACTTGTAGTCAGACCTGTTCACTTCACCTTGACATGGCCGGGTGTGGCATGGCACAGAAGGAGGTAGGACAGACTCGCAGGCAGAGGTGTAAAAGCAATAAAAGGCTTTATCAAAAAAACTGGCAATGGTACGGTTCAATAGTCAGTCAATTTATATAGTGCCAAATCACAACAAACAGTTGCCCCAAGGTGCTTTATATTGTAAGGCAAGGCCATACAATAATTACGTAAAAACCCCAACAGTCAAAACGACCCCCTGTGAGCAAGCACTTGGCGACAGTGGGAAGGAAAAAAGGTACAGAGTGAGGCAGTCAGCGGAGCGGCGGTACAGGCCTACGAGAGGCAGATTCGTAGTACTCGGAGATCGGAAACAACAAGCAAGGTCAAAAACACAAGACAGAAACTGGACGCGAGGATGAGATACAAGATCAACAAACTGGCAGGGGATAGAGGGACTGTGAGGGCTTAAATACAAGGGGGAGTAATCAGGGTGTGATGTGAAGCAGGTGCGAGGAAGATTCTAGAAGGGGCGTGACCAGACAAGACAGGGAAGACAGGTGGGTGTGACAGACAAAAGAACTGAGTGCAAGTGAGCCCACCCACAACCAATAGAGACAAAAAGAATTGAATGCCACAGAAAATAAAAGGCAAAACGTAACTACGACAGAGCTCACCACGCGGCTAAAGTGTAAAGGGAAAAACAACCAGTGGTGGGCACAGATAACCAAAAAATTAACTTTGATAAGAGATAATCAGATAACTGAAAAGTTATCTTTGATAAAGTTAAAACGATAAACCACCCAAAAATATATTGGAAGTTACAGATAACCGATAAATTCCAGTATTGTCTCCAGTACACTTGCAACTACTAACAAGCAGATTTTGAGTTTAACACCACGATCACTTCTGAAAGCATCAAAGGCAACCACAGATCCAAACAATGAGTCAGCACTTCTGTCTTTGAGCGTCCTGCCCCCTGCTGGAAGCTCCAGTTTACTACATGGCTTCCAGCACAAACGCAGCTGAGAGGAGCTACAAAGCTCAACTCTCTACTCAATCACAACGCTGCCGTCAGGCCGAGGTCTTGGAAAATAAAGCAGTGCTGAGTTATGGTTTGGTGTATAAATAAAATGAATACTGATAGAATAACTCCATTAATGTCAATTCTGTCATTTGTGTAAAGTTAAGATATAACATATATCTTTTAATGTTGAATACTGTACTAATTCTGAAATTTTGTAACAAACACAGACAGATGGCATTCTGGGTAAAATATGCCTCCGCTAACACTGATTGGTTATGTAAACCAACACGTTAATGTGAAGTGTGTCATGTGTTGGTGTTTACAGATAAATGTGCTTTTGTAAAATATGCCAAAAAAAGGCATTTTCAAAAAGAAAAAAAAAAAAGCCAAGTTGTAATTAGATAACCTTCTGATATAACCGGTATCAAAATAAATAGAACACTGCCAACTACTGGTGCCAGTGTGAGTTCTGGCCCTTTTTCAGTTAATTTTTCATTGGTGCGAGAATTTTTTGGATCGCACCAAGTTTTAGGTTAATCACGCGGCCTTCATCATTTAGTATACATGGAGTAACGAGCTGCGTTTAAAATCTCACGACCACCTCTCACACTGCCTGTGCAAACACCGCAGACCTGTCTTGTAATGTTTTTTGTTGTTGTTTTGTTTTGTTTTTTAACTTTGATGTCTCCCATCTAGAGTTTTTGTAAATTAAGTTTGAAAAAAAAGCTTCTGTTTACGTTTTGCTTCTGGAAACACGAGTCCGACGTGTGTTTTTTGAATATACAATGTGTCTGAGAACATAAATTGTGCGCTCTAAACTTTTACATCATGCGGTTCTGTGGTACAGTTTGAGCTGAGTACAGTGATTGAAAATATCAGCCCAGCTTCAGTTTGAATACTGCCATGAACACTATTGGCCAGTAGATGGCAGTAGAGACTTGCCAAAACAAAATTCCAGATAATCTGTGTCTGCTGCTACTCTGCTACGTTTAAGATACGTGGAATTTAATAAACGCAAACACAATAACGTCTATAAACCCAGAGAATACATTCACAAGAGTTTTAGGCACTAGAGTTTAATGCTGTTATCCGTGGAGCCTGATCAGAGTGTCTCAAATGCATTTTTCATGTCGTGAACTTACTGAGATTATCCTATACCCATAATGCACCTGGACACAGCATGGCCACACTAAAACCTTAAAAATTAGCGGATTACTTTAAAACTAAAACATATATCTGATATTTTCACTTTATAAAACTTCAGACATGACGTTAATTTAAATAACATGTCCGAAATTAGTTTGGTTAAAATTTGAACCATAAGTTAAAAATGTATGCCTCTGGATGACTTGGGTGATATTGCCGTTGTATCAGTATGGGGTTAAAAGAAATGAGTTTTTTTTGTGACCAGCTTTTCTTTGTCTGCAGAGGATAGAGCAGTTTCTTCTAGAAGCAGCTCTCCTCTTTTTGCAGAAGGTGGAACTACACATCTGCTACAAAACATTTAACAGGTAGGTGCTCAACTAATTTTAAATTTTATAAGAGTTTGTAGCTGTTCAGCTTTGTTTACTACGTTTACGGTCTAAAAATTATCGGACAAAAATTTATTGGAAGATAATTAGTCCGTTAATGGTTTTCAAAGTTATCTGAAAAGATAATCTGATAATGAAAACATTATCTTCGATAATTATCGGTTATCGGATTATCAGAACTGTGCCCATCACTGAAAACAACTAATGATTATGGCAAAAGGCAGAGTGCAAACACAAAGTGAAAATAAAAAGCAAAGATTAAACTAGAACTGAGTGGTGGCAAAAACAGAATAGCAGATAATATAGATATGATCAAAACCAGATAGTGATACACTAATGATGCATGCTGAAAACACGCAGGCAGCAGGACTAAACTAGAATGGAACAGATGAAGACTACAGAATAAAAGCTGATACAATAAATGATAAAGTGGCAAACAGGTTAATGACCAACTAGAAAATAAATGATGACCAGAGAATGCAATAAATAACTAAGAAACGTAACAGATGAAAACACTAAGAAAAATAATAACCAAAACCAGTGACTAAAGCACAATACAATAAATGCGATAAACAAAACTAAACTAAGACAAAACTAAATACATGGCAACCAAGTGATACATAGAAAATAATGAACACAACTAATCATAAATAGAGCATGACCAAGATGATAAAACACAGAAGCAAAAGATAAGCAGAAACCACAACGGATGATCAAAAACAGAAGCAAGGCTAGACGACCAAACCCTGACCAAGACCCTGAATGGGTCGAATCCTGACACACCTCCATGAAGAACTTGCTAACAGATGGTCCAGTCATTAGCTGGTAAGCTTCCAATCTGTGTGTGTTTAGCTTCCTGGTTTGTAATGAAAATAATACGCTGACCGATTGTCATGGTAACTGGTCTGGATATTGGAAAATATCCCACTGGTAATCAGCCAATCAGAGTGGGCGTAGCGTTGCAGCCATATAATATTATATGATATTATTGTTTATCTGTGGTTAATTTAACAGGATAGCCTAATTTAACAGACCTTGATGTCTGAATGTTCATTTCTGGAACAAGACAAATGTTTGATTTTCAATTTACAAATGAAAGAGTTTTTTTGCTGCCAAAATTGAAATTGGGTTTGAAAACAGTAAAAAAAAAAAAAAAAAAAAAAAGAATTAAAATGATTGATTAAAAATTGGTTTGATTTGCTTTTGTCTGTGGTAACAAACAAAAATCAAAGAATATTTAAAAAATATTTTTTTTAATTTAAAATAATGCATACCTAATTAAAATGCCTTTGATTTGCATTTCTCTGTGGTAAGAAACAAACATACAAATAACAGACAAATCCAACATCAATAGTTTAAAAAGCTTTTATCATTTAAAATGATGGATACGTAATTAAAAGTGGGTTAATTAAAAGTCCATCCTTACTTCCAAGAAGTGAGGATGGACCAGTGTCCCTACTTCCACAGCCTACAGCCGGGTGAAACATGAGTATCCCCTTGACTTTCTCTAGTTTCTGGACTCCTCAAGACCGAAGCACCTGCAGCTGGATCACGCTCAGAGGAACACAGTTCTCAAGCACTGCAATCAGGGCATCTACTGATTCTGTAAAAATCACAGCATCATCCCAAAATCAAGGTCAATAAACCTTTCCTCACCAACAAAACCACTGAAACTAATGGTTTCTGCAACCCTAACCAAACACCCAGTCTGTGCAAACAATGAACAGTGAAGGACCGAAAACACGACCCTGATGAATGCCAGATTCAAACCACATATCAATTTGTTACGATATATCACCACCCACATATTTATCACAGCCCAATTTTCTTTTTAGACTTGCCTAAATTCTGATTTGACTTAAAAGAAATGTTTATGAATCACATTTGTTTTACTCCCATAAAAAAGAATGTGATTAATTGGTGCTAACCTTCATCAGAGGAGAGGGAAATAATCTATCACTGCTTTTTCAGCAATGATTGCAGCAGGAAATGAATTTTGTATAAACCTGTTGTCAGGTCTGAACCAGTCACAAACTGGAAACACATCTGATTTCAAAATGTGCATTTTGTGAGTTTTTCTTTCAGAATTCCTTGATATGATAACATTCTACTGAATAATCCTGGAGTTTAGTCTTGTGACCTCATTTGACATCTAACTTTCTCCTCTCTTTTGAGGGATAACTAGTGGGCCTCATATCTACTGACATAAGCTGGAAATGAGTACTGACTGCAGATGACGCCTGTGAGAGGAAGTGCCAGGAAGACCAGCAATGAAGTGAAAGAGAGCGAGATGATCATTAAACAAAACATCAGACTGTCAGTGATACAAACTGTTCACAAACTGACACAAGGTATCAAAGGCACAAATGCCAATTATCCAGCTCATCTGTCACAACCTTAAGTGTGTGAAGATTAAAAATAAGACAGAGGGTTATTAAAGTCAGACACTGTGCAAGTGTGAAATCTCATTAGCCATCTGAAATGGAGGTTCTGTTGAAACAGCAAAATGCATAAAATAATGGATGAATCATCAATGAGCCAAAAACCAGGAGAAGGTGTTAGAATCAGAAACAGAGCGGAGAATAGAGGCAAAAAGGTCACTCAGTTATACGTGGTGAATACAATGTGACATTGGTGGATGACAAACAGCAGCTACATGCAGAAGAGTTAACCAGTGAACCAAGACGGCACCAAGACACAGCAACTGAATTAGGCAATGCATGTGACAGCTGGACACTGCGTTTCTTGTTTATGCCATCCATCCATCTATCCATCCATCCATCTGCCTGCTCACCCCCAGCATGTATGTCTGTCATCCATCCATCCATCCATCCATGCCCCACCACCAGCATGTTATCCATCCATCCATCCATCCATCCGCCCACCCACCAGCATGTTGTCCATCCATCCATCCATCCATCCATCCATCCATCATCATCATCCCATCTGCCTGCCCACTCCCAACATGTCTGTCTGTCCTGTCCATCCTACAGCCATCCTCATCCATCCATCCATCCATCAATCCATTCCATCCATCCATCTGCCCTGTCCCAGCCCACCCACCAGCTGTTGATCCATCCATCCATCCGCCATCCATCCCATCCATTCCATCCATCCATCATCTGCCGGCCCACCCACCCACCAGCATGTTTCCATCCATCCATCCATCCATCCATCCATCCATCCATCCATCTGCCTGCCCACCCACCAGCATGTTGTCCATCCATCCATCCATCCATCCATCCATCCATCCATCCATCCATCCATCCATCATGTCTGTCCATCCATCCATCCATCCATCCATCCATCCATCCATCCATCTGCCCACCCACCAGCATGTTGTCCATCCATCCATCCATCCATCCATCCATCCATCCATCCATCCATCCATCCGCCTGCCCACCCACCAGCATGGTTATCCATCCATCCATCCATCCATCCATCCATCCATCCCGCCCACCACCAGCATGTTGTCCATCCATCCATCCATCCATCCATCCATCCATCCATCCATCCATCCATCCATCCATCCGCCTGCCCACCCACCAGCATGTTGTCCATCCATCCATCCATCCATCCATCCATCCATCTGCCTGCCCACCCACCAGCATGTTGTCCGTCCATCCATCCATCCATCCATCCATCCATCCATCCATCCATCCATCCATCCATCCATCATGTCTGTCCATCCATCCATCCATCCATCCATCCATCCATCCATCCATCCATCTGCCCACCCACCAGCATGTTGTCCATCCATCCATCCATCCATCCATCCATCCATCCATCCATCCATCCATCCATCCGCCTGCCCACCCACCAGCATGTTATCCATCCATCCATCCATCCATCCATCCATCCATCCATCCATCCGCCCACCCACCAGCATGTTGTCCATCCATCCATCCATCCATCCATCCATCCATCCATCCATCCATCCATCCATCCATCCATCCATCCGCCTGCCCACCCACCAGCATGTTGTCCATCCATCCATCCATCCATCCATCCATCCATCCATCCATCCATCTGCCTGCCCACCCACCAGCATGTTGTCCGTCCATCCATCCATCCATCCATCCATCCATCCATCCATCCATCCATCCATCCATCCATCCATCCATCCATCCATCCATCATGTCCGTCCATCCATCCATCCTGGGGTGTCCAATCAGATTTCAGGGAAGTCCAGTGCAACCCAGCTACACCCATGCCAGGAAGTGTTCAACAGTTGACATTTCCTGTTTCGCTGTGGACTCAAAATTTGGCACTTCCTTTTTTCAGTGTGAACTTGCCACTGTATTCCTGCGAGATTCCATGAGATCTCATTTGTCAATCCAAGAAGTGTCGAGCCAGGAAGTGTTTGTCATTTGACATTTCCTGTTTCACTGTGAACTCAAAATTTGGCACTTCCTGTTTTGTACTCAGTGTACCGCTGCTCGTCGCTTCACTCGTATTATGGATGTTAGCTTAAAAAAGAAAGAACTAAACAACAACAAAAAACTATTTACAGTTGTATTTTGTAGAACACTTTCAAACTGTTCTGTTTGAAAGTGCTACATACATTGTTATGATTATTGTGATTATTATTAAATTGAAAGACCTAACTTTTAGCTCAGCTCTCGTTTCTCCGTGACAGTGTGGAGCCGCACCTGTTGATCTCATGTTCCACTTTCTCCTCACTCAGAGACAAGAGCCAAACATACATGAACCTCTTCTCTTTGGGCAGCACCTCTGATTTTCCAGGGGCTTTGATTTGGAGGTGCTGATTCTCATCGCGGCACTTCACACTCAGCTGCACAGCCTCCCAGAGCACACCTGAGGCCACGCTCTTGAGGTCACCTTCCCAGAACCTGCTGGACTTTTTTTTTCCTTCTTCTTTTCTTTGTGCCAATTACAGAGATACAGCTCTTGTTACAGCTGCACAGCATCTGGATTGGCCGTAATAAGGGTCCAGACATCCCATATTCCTGTTTTACCCCAACACAAGGGCACAGGTACACATTCTTCTCCGTGACTAGATCATGTGATTCACTAAAATAATAAAATTCTGAGAGAATAATTGCAGCATGCTGAGTTATAGCTGCTGGGTACCTGAGTAAAGGACCAGGTGAGCTTCATGTGTTTGGCAGATGCGTAGCTGCACTCCAGCAGCCTTGGTCTGCTGTTCACGTCCACCAGACATTTGTTGTCATCGTCGTCGATTGTTGGACTCATCACTCCCAGATGAAGCTGTTGCGAGCTGGTGTAATACACGTTCTGAGGAGAAACACAAATACACACTGAAGACTGGATGGAATGTTCTAAATTTGATATGCATGTGCTAAATAATGGCTGCAGGGTGAGGCTTCATGGGGCTATAGCCCCCCCCCCCCCCCATTGTACAAATGAGATACTGTTGAAGTTAGATATTCACTGCACTGGGATACACTGAGTTCACAGCACTGCACCGGACGAATTTCTTCGTCCTGCTCCCACTGAAATTCAGACCATTAATGCCCGCACCCGCAACATGTGTTACCCATTCCTGCAATGTGCATTTCCAGTCCTACCCGAGAATTTATGCCCGCACAGTAACGGACATGCATTGACTTTGTGTCTCCTCCCATCCTGAGGGAGAAAACTCGTCATTTAGGTTATCATTAAAGAGATTCATGGGTTTGTTTGTTTCGTTTCACTTAGTTTAAAGATGGTTTCATATATGTGTGCTATATATGGGCATGCAGTGTTGCTATGGTAATTCTCGCTGCGTTGAGTCTGTGTACCTGCTCTGTTGCTCTTCCTGTGTGCTGCTCCTGTTAAAGATGTTCTATTTAAGCTGAAAGTAGTGTGTGGACACAGCATACTTTTACACGATTCCCCTTTGTTGACTGAGTCATCCCGTCGCTTCCGAACCCACAGTGTTTTTCTTTTAGCTACACGCTCCCGTGAGATTTGCGTTGGATCCCGTGGGACCCGGCGGGACCTAATCCCAATGCAGCTCCTCTAATGTATTGATTTATCACGCTCTTGTTGTCACCTTGGTTTCTGTGTAACTACTGTATTATCTGGACTATAACTTGCATTATTTTGTTTAGTATAGGTTAGTAGATCTTGCCACTTATATTCCAAAGTGAAAAAATACTGCACTGCCATCTAAAGCCATAAGATGGCACTATCTACATGTGTGACAAGCTGCTCCTGCATACTGAATGAAGTACTGTGATTCACACTCTGGAGTAGAAGACTTGCTGATTTTTTTTTTTCGCTGATGGCTGTTGTACAGGAAACAATGTTGCAATCAAGGAGTCCAGACCTCGCAGTATGCTATCAGTCCGGTGGTTAGTCAAATTAAAAAAGCATATATTACTCCTGCTTTTGTCTTCCATTTAGCTAACATTGGATTTTATCAACAGCATGTAAGCAAACTTGCATCTAAGGTTAAGCTTGAATTGCTGTTGCTAGACACTTGCTGTCACTGTGAACCCAGTGGGTTTTCACCACTAGTGGAGACACAATGGCTGAGAAGACCAATAGGGCAACGTAGTCTCGTTTGAACCCCTGCGTGATACTGTGGGATTTGACCACATCTGGGGACAGCCAGCACAAACATGACAGAGAATCCCCGCACGAAGTCAAGTGCAGTTTCTTTTTCCGGTTCTCAGTGGAGAAGGGAAGACAAGGCAAATGGGAGACGTCATGTCTGTGTTAGCCTGCACAGCTAACCAGAGTAGCTGCATTCCAACTGCCTCGACACGTTTGAGCTCAGAGTAATAAACAAACCGCAACACATGTCCACTTTCCCACTGCATCGTCACTTTTTCTTTGCATTCACACTTTGTTTGCATGTAATTTGTCCAAAAACTCACATAAAGTGCCATTTCTCTCTCCGGATGTAGAAAAATTGCAGCATATGCATCATATTTGACCCCTTTAGTGCCTGCCTTCAAACGAGACCACGCTGCCCAATTACTGGCCTGTTCACAAAAACGTTTGTCAAATCTGGGGAGTAAGTTGAGTTACTGAGCTGGAAATGGGACTAATGATCAAATTTACAACCGTGTCCTCACATATGCAGCCAGGTACATACGTATTTGGGCAGTAGGACAGTGTGCCTATAAGCTGCCACAATGATGTTAAAATGAAAGAGCCAAGGTGTACTTGTACTTGAACCATCCCTGGTTCTCAAGACCAGGCACCTAGGTGGCTCTGTTCCTTCTTCTTTCTTCCTCTTCCCCCCCCCCCCCCCCTTTTTTTTTTTAAATATTTAGGAGTACCTTAGTATACACTAGTAGAGTTCTACCTTAGATTTGGAATGTATAATAGAAGATATACCTTACTGAATTTTCTTGTAGTGTCAACTTTAATTCAAGGGATTTAACAATAAATACAAATAAACTGCATCAACCATTTATGCATTACAATCATTTTAATAAGAACTTAATAAGAACTCCATTTTCCGACACCATACAGTAAGTAAATGGACAAACTAAATATAAGGATTATTGTGAAAGAATAAAGCTTCATGTTGGAGATAGATAGAGCTAAAGACTTTATTGGCCATTTGTACTCGCATGCGAGGTTTGGGCACATTGGAATTCTTGTGCAGAGCTCGCGAGTAAACAAATATAAAGTTACAAAATTATAAAAAAGTATAACAGTATAAAAAGGATACCCAGTGCACCTGAAAAAGAAATAAATATTAGAGTCAGGTTAATGATGATAGAGAACAGCTGTTATCGCACACTTGTATTCGAACACAGTGGATGTTGGAATACACATCTTTAGTAAAGATAATAAAAGTATATATTGCACATGTGGATCCAACCAATATTGCACCGATGACTGTTATTTCAATAAGGAATAAAGAGTGGAAGAGAGAATTATTTTCTTCAAATGAGAGATTAAGCCTAGATTTGATTTGTTCTCTGTTCCAAACCATCATGAAGCTGTGACGCTGATTTTTAAACAACCACATTTTCATGTTCATTCTGTACCTTGTGTATATTGTATGGAATTCAACAGTTTTTTAATTAAGCTTTTGCAAACTGTCAGTTCAAGACTTCGCTTTGCTCCAAAGCTTAAAAAAATTAACTCAAAAATAACAACCTCAGCCAGAAGTGTTAAAAGTTAGTTTGTTCTTTTTGATTTTCTGGAATGTACAATTTATGGGGGGTAAAATCAATGTGTGCTGTTGTGATAATTGCACTTAAGTCATGAATCTTAACACAGTAGCTGCACTTTAATCTCCCGCTGTGTGATTTCTATGCAAATGAGTTTCTGCAACATCAAACAAAGGAGAAGTGATTTCTGGATAATTACCTCCACTGAGCAGGTTAAAGTTTCGGCTTCCATTTGTGTGGCTGTTTGCTAGCAGGGCATTTGATTGTTCTTAAAAACGCTGATGGGTGAAATATAAAAAGTGGAACCCGACGGAGTTAATTACTACATTTGCAAAAGAAGTCAAACATGTCCTGATGAAAATTAAAAAGATACTTGATACAGGTGGAGTGGATCAGATATTTCTTTGGAGATGGGTCATGTGATAAAGAAAACACATTAAGGCTTTGTGAAACACATCTGAAACCACCTGAACTTCATTATTATTATTATTATTGTTATTACTATTATTAAAATTAGTGGTATATTGTACCACTAATGTAGAACAAAGAAAATTCAGGAAATCATGAAAAAAAGATAAAATAAATACATTGCAATTGCCGTTGCTCCACGTTGGGCTTGTATGATGGCCTGAATCTTCTCCACCGAGATGGTCCCAACATTCTTGTGTCAGGTTTTAGCCCTGGACCTGCCCAGAATCTGGTTTTGTCCCACAGTCTCCGTCCATTTCCCTGTCTTGGTCCTTTCCGTTTAGCTCCGAGTGTTTATTTCTGTTTCTTCTTCCACTTTGGTCTTGGTTTTATGATCTGTTACACTTCAGCCACGTTAAGTTCTGTTCTAGTTTAGTCTCTGCTTTTTATTTAGTCATACTGTGTCATCACATTAGGTTTTGAGGATTATCTGTTACACTTTGGCCACTTATTGAGTTCTGTTCTAGTTTAGTCTTCATCCTTTACTTTCTGGTTATTCAGTCACTGTCTTGAGCACATTTGTAAATCAGGGTTTTCTGTACACTCCTGCCACATGGTGAGTTCTCATCTAGTTTAGATCCAGCCTTTAATTTTCTGTTCTGTTTCTGCCTTTGTTTATTCTGTTTCCCACATTTGTATTCTAGGTATCATTATTTCCTTATTGTTTAACATTTGTTCTGTCACTGTCATATTCCTCTTTTTCCTGCTTTTGTCTGACACGCCCACCTGTCACTCCACTCTTGTCTCACTCAGCCACGCCTTCTTTCCTGCACCTGCATCTCATCACGCCCTGATTATCCTCTGATTTAAACCCCTTGTCTTCCACAGCTCACTGCTAGTTCGTTGTGCATTCTGCCTCATTCCAAGTCACCTGTATCCTGTCATAGTCTGTGTTTTTGCCGTTCTCGACCTCTGCTTGTCCTTGACCATGTTTCTGCCTGAGCCTGTTAACCTGCTTCTCTGTGCCTGAACCCTGCTTGTTTTTTGACTACGTTTTGGCCTTCTCTGATACACCTGTTTGCTCGTGCTGGAACTCCACTTGTCACTGACCACGCTGCCGCCTCAACACTGTCTGTACTGCCACCTGCCTGCTTGTGACCCTGTGTATCGACCTGAGGCTGTTTTTTGGATAAAGCCTTTTTCTTAACCCACATCTGAGTCATACATTTGTGTCTGTCCGCCCGCTGTACCTTGCCACCTCAGTCCCTGACATCTTGAATATTAATGGACAGATTAGCTTTGCAGGATGGATCAGTTTCTTAAATTTCATCACAAATTTGCATTTGGACTGAAATCTGGAGCTTTTGTTGGTCGTGTCACTGAGTTAATGTGCCTTTCCTGCAGAGAAGCTTTGACACTCTTTGATATGTGGAAAAATGAATCATCATCAAACCAATTTTCTATTGATAGAATGACCAAAATAGCCCCCCCCGCCTTTTTTTTTCTTTTTTATTGAACAAAAGAAAAAACATAAGAAGAGGCACAGGCAGACAAGCGATATGACTAACAGACAGGCATCATTCCAAACAGTTAACAGAAGACATATTATACAACACAGACCCGAGGAGTACGGCAGGGTTATTGTAAACTGAAGTTCTTTACTAAATTTCTTGTGTTTATTGCTTTTTTGTTTGGTATGTTATTTAAAATTTTAAGGTAGATGTTGATTTCAATTATCCATAGTTGAAGAAGGGGTTTAGATTGACTGAATTTAGCTTTGTGGATATGATATTTGCCAAGTAATATATGTTTATTAAATATTGTATATTTTTATTTTTATATTCAAAGGAGGTTATTACATTATGATTGGCTATTTTAATTCTATGATTGGTTTTACTATAAATAAGTAACTCCAGATTAAGCCAAATATCTCTTGTGAACTTACACTCATAGAATAGATATATTATTGACTCTTCTTCTATACTATATCTAGACAAAAATAGCCCTGTACCTCTACGCACTGACTGGTGTGAGGTAATGACTCTCTCCTGGTCCTTTACCTGAAATGAAACCTCATATCATAAGTGAGCAGGAATCTTCATGTGTTCCATTAGAACGGCACCAGACAACCAACACAGATTCATGGTTCATCACTAAATGTCACTTTCTTCCCTCTTTAGCCTGCAATAACCTCACTTTGTTGCACGTATACATTAGTACATGTTTTTCTTTGGGCTTATTAAATCTCATTTTATTCAGCAGATTTCTTATAGTTCTTTCACAAAGATTGACTACCGCCCCCCACTCTAAAAACAACATGCCAAAAATAATTTTGAATTTATTTGAGGTATGTTTAATGCAGACAGAATGTTCACATCCAGTACAAAAATATTTTTGTATCACATTTGTGATTTGTTTATTTGCTTCTGTCATGATTCCCATTCTGATGGTATTTTTCTTATATCAGGGTTTCTATTTTTCCCCGTATTATCTCCTACAAGTTATATTTTGATTGTTTATCATCTGGTTTATGCACCTAGTGCAATCTCCTCCATGCAATCAGTCTCCTAATGATATTTCCTTTGTGCTGTTATACTACTTGTGCTTCTTTTTGACAGTTCTGCTCCCAGTGCATGTTGTTGGCTTTACATCCTGAACACTTGGGTTTTTGATTTCATGTGCATACTCATTTCCAGGTTGACTGCATCAAGCACTATTTAATCATCCCAGCCCTCCACTCCAGTGCCAGATTGTCTCACTACCATCTTTCTCACTGTTATTTCCATTGTCTTCCAAGTGTAGCCTGCCATCTACTGGACTTCATCTGTTGAAATTGCACTGTTCTGACCCTCTGCTAGTATTACTGGATTCCCTTTTTGCTGCTGCCCTCATGGACAGTGTTGCTGTTTGAATTGATTAACAGTGAACTGAACCCCCATGCCTGTGTGACTGACCATGTCAAAGGTTGCCATTGTCGGATGGACTGATTCTGCCAGTTGTTACTAATCCAGTCTCACCATAGTGAAAATAAAGAGTGTTTGAACTTTTCACCTGTGTTGTTCTCTGCTTAGGGGTCTTCAGTTGTGCTACAGTCATTTTGGCTAGGATATAAGAAATTTGGCGGAAGAATCTCTAGGTGTGGTAATTCCATTTTTTTTTCCTCTAGAGGCTGTAGTTAAATTAAGAACAAAATTAAGGCTGTAAAACAACTTTTGGAAGCATTTTTCCTCTTTTTCTTTAACAGTGACCTCAACCAAAGAGAAATCACATCAGCATTAAAACGTGTAAAGGACTTTTTGTTGGATGTTTTATTCTTTGGGGCCAATATACAGTACCATATGGTAGCCAATAAGGGCCACAACAGCTCTAAATTGACACACAAGCAAGTAAAAATACAAAAAACATCGACATCAACTCAGCAACATGTAGATGCATTAAAAAAACCTTGCAAATTGAGAAAAAACCTTGCAAACATATAGAATACCACCATAATCTACAGCACATGCAACAATTTGATACTGTGTCTGCTGCAAATACAGACAACATCCCCAAAAACAGAAACATTCTGTAAAGCTCCACAACTCAATGGAAGTACTAACAACACAATGCAAGTAATAAAAAGAAGTTGCTTCCCCAAGGACCAGCTTAAGCCTAAAACTATCAATAATGTAAAGAAATAAACTTGCTGAGTTTCTGTCAGTCAGGTAGAGATAAAGAGTGGAATGCACTCGTTAGTTAAAGTCCTCCAGGCAGAAACTGCTGCTTTGTTGTCATTTCCTCCGTTGTGATGTGGAGCCTTGCAGCAGACACCTTATTAAATTAAACTGTTGCACGTGCTGCACATTGCATTTGTTTGTGTTTTCTGTGTTTGAAAGCATTTTCTTTGTAAAATTTGCTCGATGCTTTTGATGGAACTACCTGTTGTTGAACATAACCACATTGATGAACATATTTTTTGCATGTGGAAGTATTGTGGCCTCTTTTGACCACCCTAGATGGCCACTCCTCCACAATTTAGACTTATTTAAGGCAAACCCCAATGGTTAGATTTGGGGGTTTCCTTCTTTTTCCAGAGGTAATAAAGATTTTTGTCCCATGTTAAAATCTTTTATGAAAGTGGGAGAAGCAATTTCTGTTTGGAGATTCTTCAACAATTACGGTCTTAATGATGTTAAGTTTGGACAAACTCAAGTTAAAAGGCCAAAGGTCATCTCAGTAGCTTTGAACCATGGAGACCAGCTACCAAACGCTGTGATTTTTTTCTTGGGTGGCCCTGATTAAGCTCAATTAAGGTTTGATTTTTGTCGGCAAAATACAACTTAGACAAAGATCAAGTTAAATGTGACAACCAGAGGTCAAATTTGCATTACACGCATTTAGTTCTGTGTTAATATCCTGTGCAGTTTTTGAAATATTTTGGTGGATGAACAAACACATACAGAAAAATAAATCACATTACCTGCATCATCACATTCACAGAGGGTTCAGTCATTAGCATCAGCAGGCACTGCAAGTCAGCTACATTATGAATATGAGTGCATATTTGTGAGTCACCTGCATGATTTGCCAAGTTTCTGTAAAACAATCTCAATTTTAATGCTGCGAGAGAATAAACAGACCACCTGTTACGGACCTAATTAAGAAGAAAAACAATCATTAAGGGGAAAACGGAGGCAATAACGTGTGGCGAAAGATAAAGGAGGGAGGTCAGTCAATAAAACACAGCTGAACATTAGCTGAAGAGATAGTGCACGCTGAAAACTGGAAACCAAAACGAGAATGTGGCAATGAATGCAAATACTGACCCATTTCTGAAGGCTGTGAAGGTAAGATAAACACACCTTAACGTGAAAAAGCTTCAATGACTGCAGCAAAAGCAGGGACAAAGAATTAGAGAAAACCTGACACCTATAAAGCAAAGAAATAACGTCCAAACACGAATAAAAACCAAAAACGAGGAGTAACAGAAGAGCAAATATGTGCAGAATCGACATCACTCAGAACAAACGATGCGCACGCACGTGTGCGTATTTTCTGTTTGTGAACATGGCTGAATGATCCCGCAGTGTGTCTTCAGAGGAAACGTGTGCGAGCTCTGCAGAGGAAACGAGTGAGAGTGATGACGGTCTTTCTGGAACAGGACACTTGGAGATAGAAGTCATTATCGGTCTGTGAAGCAGCCAGAGAGCTGTTTAGACAGACGGCAGCACAGACAGGAGTGTGCACGAGAGGGCTTGAGTGCGTTTTTTCCTCTGTTTATGTGCGCTTGTGCTTATACAAGCAGTTCGACTCGCACCTGTCGATAGATTGATACTCAGCTCTCAGCAGAGGGCTTAATGCGCTCTCCGATCCTGTCACGGATCCTCACCACCTCTAATAGAAGGATTAGTACGTGGCTGTATTAGACAGATACAAATGTCTCCAGGCAGATAAACACATTAAAAAACACAGACCCCAGAAAGCCCCTAATCTAGGCTGATTTTCTGGGGCTTTGGATGAAGTTTTTTATTTTTTCCTTCTCACAGCACTACATTAGGTTCCATCTCTGAAAGTACTCTGACTGGTGGTGGAGGAGATAATTGAAAAATTGTGCATTTGGTGATACAAGCACAAAATCTGGCATGGCAATTCTCATGATGTTACTTTGCATATGTGGTTAATTGGGCCACTTGAAAATTCAAGACGGGGGCCATCTTGGAAAATGGCCACCAAAATGACCTATTGAAAATCACATTCCTTAAATGCACATTCCTTAAAACAGCAATGTCCTCCTTCACATTTCACTGTTTACAGATTACTGACAAGACATGCCCTCCTCCACCCCTTCACTGCCAGATGGTCCCTGTCCTCTGTTCACCCAGTCTCATGTTTTTTTCATGCTCCCGTCACGAAATGATTGAAATTTCCGTGACTGTTTTTTTTTTAGCGCACTATTACTAACCCTACTCCTACCCCCAACCCTAGCCTTAACCATAACCTAACCCTACTCCTTCCCCCAACCCTAATCATAACCACCCAATCCCCCTGCTTCACTTTTAATTTTGTGCAGCCATCACGGAATGTATTAGAATGAAGTCATGCTCCTGTTCCGAAAATGTGGCGCTTTTTGTGACAATATCACAAACCAATAGGTTAATGTATATTTCATGCTGCTGAATCACGACATGCCGTGAGATATGGTAGCCCCTGCCTGGGGGCAGGCTCCACCTCTGCCATTTCCTTCAACAGGATTTATGATCATCTCAAATCTACTCTCTGCCATGGTGGGGACGAGCACCAAATCTAATTCACTATAGAATATTAAAAATATTCAAAACAAAAACATTTCTATCAACCTACAGACAGTAATATGAAAACAACTGCATTGAATCACTGATACTGCTACTCTTCAGTTTCTTTTACCATGCTGAATATTTTAGTGAACCATGTAACTACTTAAGAGAGTTCTTGTACATTTTTTTAAAAACCATTTATGTTGGTGTTTGAGCTCCAGCTCCAAATCCACCCCACAGATTGATATGCACATCCTTTTTTTTTTTTTACTGGTTTGACTTTCAAATTATAGACACCTTCTCTTTCCATAAGCAGATTTTGTATATTTTTTTAGCAGTAAATTGTTTCTGGCTTTGTACCTGATTTTTGATGTTGTAAATTTTCCCAAATCCATAAACATGAAGATGTTTGATTTTAGGAATAGTGGGTTGGTGTGTTTTCTGTATCCCACTTTATTTTTTATCCTTATTGCCCTTTTCTGTAATATGCATAGTAGCCGCAGGGTGCTTTTGTAGTTGTTTCCCCACACTTCCACACAGTCAGACAGATATGGTAAAAATAATGACCAGAGTATGTGTAAGGCTTTGTAGTCCAGTATGTTTTGTCTTCCCCAGAATTGCAGTGCATTTTGCCAATTTTGATCTTACATGGCTTATATGAGGTTTCCAGCTGATTCTGCTGTCTGTGATCACTCCAAGAAATTTCCATCCATCCATTTTCTTCCGCTTTATCCAGAGTCGGGTCGCAGGGGCAGCAGCTCAAGCAAAGCCGCCCAGACCTCCCGATCCACACACACCTCCCCCAGCTCCTCCGGTGGAACCCCAAGGCGTTCCCAAGCCAGCTGAGAGACACAGTCCCTCCAGCGTGTCCTGGGTCTTCCCTGGGGCCTCCTCCCAATTGGACATGCCCGGAACACCTCTCCAGCGAGGCGTCCAGGGGGCATCCGGAAAAGATGGCCAAGCCACCTCAACTGGCTCCTTTCGACGTGGAGAAGCAGCGACTCGACTCCGAGCTCCTCCCGAGTGACCAAGCTCCTCACCCTATCTGTAAGGGAGCGCCCAGCCACCCTGCGGAGGAAACTCATCTCGGCCACTTGTACTCGCGATCTCATTCTTTCGGTCATGAGCCAAATCTCATGACCATAGGTGAGGATTGGAACGTAGATCGATCGGTAAATCAAGAGCTTTGCCCGCCTACTCAGCTCTCTCTTCACCACGACGGTCCGATACAGCGACCGCATCACTGCAGATGCTGCACCAATCTGTCTATCGATCTCACGCTCCATCTGTCCTTCACTCGTGAACAAGACCCTGAGATACTTAAACTCCTCCACTTGAGGCAAGGACACTCCACTGACCTGAAGAGGGCAAAGCACCTTTTTCCGGTCGAGAACCATGGCCTCGGATTTGGAGTTGCTGATTTTCATCCCAGACGCTTCACACTCGGCTGCAAACCGCCCCAGTGCACGCTGAAGGTCCTGATTTGACGAAGCCAACAGAACCACATCGTCCGCAAACAGCAGAGATGAGATTCTGTGGTTCCCAAACAAGACCCCTCTACACCCTGGCTGTGCCTAGAAATTCTGTCCATAAAAATAATGAACAGACCCGGTGACAAAGGGCAGCCCTGGCGGAGGCCAACGTGCACTGGAAACAGGTTTGACTTACTACCGGCAATGCGAACCAAGCTCCTGCTGCAGTCGTACAGGGACCGGATAGCCCTTAGCAAAGGACCCCGTTCTCCCGGAGCACTCCCCACAGGGTGCCCCGAGGGACATGGTCGAACGCCTTCTCCAGATCCACAAAACACATGTGGACTGGTTGGGCAAACTCCCATGAACCCTCGAGCACCCGATGGAGCATGTAGAGCTGGTCCAGTGTGCCACGATCAGGACAAAAACCACACTGCTCCTCCTGAATCTGAGGTTCGACCATCGGTCGAATTCTCCTCTCCAGTACTATGGAATAGAGCTTATCGGGGAGGCTGAGGAGTGTGATCCCCCTATAGTTGGAACACACCCTCCAGTCCCCCTTCTTAAACAGAGGGACCACCACACCGGTCTGCCAATCCAGAGGCACTGTCCCCGATCGCCATGCGATGTTGCAGAGGCGTGTCAGCCAAGACAGTCCCACAACATCCAGAGACTTAAGGTACTCAGGACGGATTTCATCCACCCCAGGAGCCTTGCCACCGAGGAGCTTTATAACCACCTCGGTGACTTCGGCCTGGGTAATGGATGAGTCCGCCTCTGAGTCCCCAGTCTCTGCTTCCTCTTCAGAAGACGTGACGATGGGACTGAGGAGATCCTCGAAGTACTCCTTCCACCGCCCGACAACATCCCCAGTCAGGGTCAACAGCTCCCCACCCGCTCCAAGAAATTTATTTTGGTATATTCTTGCTATGTGTGTATTTTTTATAAGATTCAAGATTAAAACAACTTTAATGATCCCTAAAAGGACAATTCATATCACACCCAGTTACCTCACACAAAAAATACAGCAATTAATCCACATTTATTAGTAGTTGAACGTAATAATGGCACATACGAGAATTAAAACACAGCACATATACATTTGATTGTTTATGTATGCTAAACTTTAAGCCGAATTGAGGCAAAATGAGTGTGGGGGAGCCGCAGCTTGGGGGAAAACAGAAAGCTGCAGCAGCTGAGCCGCACTGCCTCCCAGTGGGGGGAAAGGAGTGGCAGAGCAGAGGCCTGGGGGAGTAGGGTCAGAGACACAGGGGTGGGGGGGGGGGGGGGGGGTAGAAATCTTCGTAGGGGAGGCATGCATCATGCTTGAGTGTGCAGATGAGTTTTTATCAGTTACTGTCTGTGTGTGCATAATGTCTGGAACTGCCTTGACAACATCTGTAGGGGAGGGCAGAAAGATAAGAGGGGGAGCTAAATGGTTCACCAAGGGCGTAGAGATTCTTCTGGAAGAAACCAAATGGGGCGTTTTGACATTTTATGGCTGATAAGCCTGCCATGTTTATGGTTAAGCAGAGAAACACAGAAATTCCATTAACGGCTCCTCTGACTGACCAAATCCAATTTATGATTATTTCCTGGTCTCCGATATCTTCCTTTGCAAGGTGTACAGTTCCTCAGAGATGTTTTCCAACTTGTGTCTGTGTTCAAGTGTTAATGCAGTCTGAGATTGTACTGCTTTGCCCACCTAATTCATCATGACAGACAGGTGAGGGGTCGTGGTTCTGGTAGCAGCCATCTTGCCAATTCTCCGGTAGGTCAGAGCAGCACATAAATCAATAAGCACCAGCCCTCCTACTATAAAAACAAATAAAAATAAATCTTTGACGTCCTCCACAGAGAGTGGAGCCAAGCACGTGACGCGCCACTTCTTCCAGGCATTGAGAACATAGCCCACAGGGTAGGTTCCATCTGATTTGATCCCCTGCCAACCAGCAAGAATTCTGCCTCACACAGACCTGTTAATTTTTCTTTAAGACGCCCTCTTATTCTGCACTCTTTACCTGTATTAACTGCACCTGTTTGAACTTGTTACCTGTATAAAAGACACCTGCTCACACACTCAATCAATCACACTCCAACCTGTCCACTGTAGCCAAGACCAAAGAGCTGCCTAAGGACACCAGGGTCAAAACTGTAGACCTGCACAAGGCTGGGATGGACTACAGGACAACAGGCAAGCAGCTTGGTAGAAGACAACAACTGTTATGATTATAGAAAGTGTAAGAAACACAAGATAACTGTCAATCTCCCTCAGTCTGGGATTCCATGCAAGATCTCAGTTTGTGGGGTAAGGATGATTCTGAGAAAGCTTAGAACTACACAGGAGGACCTGGTCAATGACCTGAAGAGAGCTGGGACCACAGTCACAAAGATTACATTAGTAACACATGATGCTGTCATGGTTTAAAATCCTGCAGGGCAGCAAGGTCCCCCTGCTCAAGCCAGCACATGTCCAGGCCCGTTTGAAGTTCACCAGTGACCATCTGGATGATCCAGAGGAGGCATGGGAGATGGTCATGTGGTCAGATGAGACCAGAATAGAGCTTTTTGGAATCAACTCCACTTACCATGTTTAGAGGATGAGAACAACCCCAAGAAAACCATCCCAACTGTGAAGCATGGGGGTGGAAACATCATACTCTTTTTTTCAGTGTCACTGAACGCAGCTCATTAACGACGACAAGAGATGCTATTAGACAGACTAATCACTGGAGCTTCCCTCAGCCATCTGTTCTGGTGCTGAAGACAACACATACACACACACACCGGTTGCAACGATATCTCAATACATAATGAAGAAATTCACCCATAAGAGTGGAAAAGGAGATAGTGGAGGTACAGCGTAACTACAGCTATCAACCGACTAAAACAGTTTTCTTAACCTATCCTGCTTTCACGTGTTACCTCACAAGACGCAGCTTTATTTGGCTTACTGGCCAGATCACTTGGAAAATGAACTGTGAAAAGTGTGTATTTTTACAAGCACCGCCTTTTAAGCACTCAAAATTAAGAGTCAATTTTTTAAGGATCAGGCGGGCTGTGATTCAAGCCGACTTGGATTTCAACAAAACATGGCTCAGAGATGGAATCTACCAAGAAATGAACTTTCCCAAGATTTTTAGACCGAAAACCAAACAGTGACCTTGCCAGGGGTCATCAAAATTTCAAGACAAAAATATGCAAAAACTGATATTTCATTAAATTCCCATCTTTCACGTGGTGTAACATTCAGCGCAATCAAGTCTCCAAGCCAGTTTAACTATCAAATGGCATAGGGAGGCAAACTCTTTCATCATACATGCATTATTAGGTTGGGGGATTGATGGCGCTGAATATAGAGGGCACTCAAAGTCTGGTCATTTTGCAAAACTGGCTGTATTTAAAGGCCCATAACCTCTGTGCCATCAAGACCCCAAACAGATTTCAATGTTATCAACAAATACTGGCCCTACTCTATCAAATGCAACTGAAAAAACATTGGGGTCTTGATGGTGGTGGCCACCAGGGGGCGCCAAAGAACTCAACTTGCCCAATTTTGAGAAACTTTAGTGCCACCTGGTGGCCTGCGCCATCAGCCTTTTTAAATGAAATTTGCAGGAGTGGCTAAACTAACATATCTACTTTATATAACAGGGTGCACGCGGGGTGCACGTGCGCGCGTGTGCCACTGGACAGCTTCGCTCAAAGTTTGCTGGCAGTGGGCCATGCAGTCTCATGCATCAGATGGAGCGCCTTTCCAGGGAACTTTCTTTTTTCTTGTTTGCTCACTTCAGGAGCACAGTGCAACTTTGGACATCGTGATGGTTGGATTATCACATGGACTTCATATTTTTATTTTGCGTGAGAGGATTCTAACTGCAGGCGGCTGTCCCGGCTTCATGTCCACGTGCGCACTGTGAAACACTCCGGGATCTCTGTTGGAGGTGAGATTCATGTTTATTAATGGTGTAACGGCCTACAGAGTTAGAAAGTGATCATTTATTACAGCGTGAGATCTGTTCATCTCCGAGTCTGACGCGTGCAATGACACTTTACTGTGCACCACAGAGAGGCACAGCTGCCTGTGTTATGATGGAGACGATAGTTCACATTATTTAAGTCGCCCATGGGAAGGAATGGATAAATATCTGTACTGTAAGATCTATTGTGGATATAACAACCAGCTTAGATTTGCGGCTGCATGTGCGCAGTAGCACACAGAGCTTTCGGTTTGATAGCCGCTGTTCACAGTCACTGTACAACTGTGCCACATACATTTTAACAGTTCCTTTGCGCTCCAGGACGGAGGGGTGGTGGACATTATTATACATGGCATGTGCAGGTCATACCAGCAGACTTTGCCATGCCAGACCCATCTTGACGTTCCCTCGTATGCGCTCAAATTGTTTCGTATCCTGTTTTTCCGCCATCAGAATATGTAAATTTTGATTACATGGTCGTCAGATTACACATGGACCACTGTCGGATAGGTGGCCCATCTCGATGGCGCCCGGAGGGTTTTGAACATGTGCATCTCGGGGTCATCCAGCCGATTTTGACCAACTGTGTTGACTTCTGTAGATGGTTGTTAGAACGTTTTGGAACTGAAATCCGACACCTTTTGGATGTGCACGATTCATAATTCTGACGCCATTCTGCGTGATTCCAGCTATGTGTGATGGAGGTATTATACTCCAGTGCAACTTATATATGTGTTTTCCCTCTTTAATAGACATTTTTTAACAGGTGCAATTTATGTATACTCTAGAAAATACAGTACTTTTATAAACACGGAAAGTCAAAGATTCTCAAATCACTGCAGTATAACTTTTGCTTGCTCATCAACTTAAATGGAACCGAGGATGCCAAAGTTGGAATAAATTGCTAAATTTATCACTAGTCACTAGATAAGATTTTTGCTAAATTGGCAACACTGTGAATATGCTTAGTCAATGCAACAATGTCCAGTATAAACTGCAATACATTTCCCATCTGATTATTCCCAGACAACCTTCTTTTTTGTAGCAGCTTTTCCTGCATGGACTTTTTGTTTTAAGGTTTAGTCTTTAATTAAACTTGTTTACTCTTTACGACCTCATGGTTTCTTTCAGCCTTTTCTACAAATTAAATTCTACAACATTCCTTACAGCTCGTTGATGTCAGACTGAACTTCCTGCATTAGACTGGCAAATGTTTCTGTTCAAACACATACAGACGCTAACACACTTCCACACTGATGTTACTACACTTATCAGAGCTCCGGTTCATTACAGTCA